>NC_056738.1:43850804-43915703 GCF_019279795.1 Protopterus annectens
AAGAGACACACACACAGATGTCCCATTCAACAAGCTGGGCAAGGAGAAAGTCACGGTCAGCTGCCTGTCCGGTGCCAGGATTAGTCAGATCACACATGCACTCAGGTTCCTCAACAACAAGTACCATTATGACTTTGTCATAGTTCATCCAAAACTGTAAAAATCAACCGCACAGCTGGAATGAAGTTATCACACCAGTACACAAAGAACTGAACCAGAATAAAAACTGGGTGACAACAAACATGGCTAAGTAAAATAAACCAAAAACTTTTATTATAACTTAGTAAGTGCTTTGGCTTTGTCCTCAGACAGTTCATCAGACTTTAAAAATACACAAGTTAGCGCTCACTATCTAAAATCCAAACCACAAATCAGAAACCGATTCCAATTATGTCATCATAAGCTGTCCAATCAGCTACAGAAACTCGGACAGCAAATTAGACAGTACATGATCTGCCAATGTATACTAAAAATAAATAAAATAAACTATAATTCCTAGTATGGCTTAAGTATATATAAAAACTACTTATCTGCTAGTCACCTAGTTCTAACAGTAGATATATTCTTAGTCATGGTAAAATATACAAGTCCAAAAAAATTCAGATCAACTGACAGCCAGGGTTACATGATAAAGTGACTGAATGAACATTTAATGTCTTTTGTATGCCCTCTTAATTTAGCTCTCTACATAAAGCAAACATATAAAAAGTACAGTTTTGTACCTACCATAAATGCAGATGTCCGATAGGTATGCATCTGCAGTCATAACATATGGGTTGTCCTGCCTCAGGCAGCCCTTCGGTCGGCCGGATTCCAAAGTCTGGGTCTGGCCTCTGCTGATGTCGCACCTTCCCCAACGTCAGAGCGTCTGGGGTATAAAAGCATCAGCCAACGCCATTTTCCTCAGTTTTTCTGCATTCCTTATGGCAATAACTTCAGCAAGAAGAGTATCTGAGTTACAAGCATTAATGGCAGTACAGCCATTTCTTATCTTCCATCGGGACAGAGTTACACTAAGAACTAATCCTACTTTTATGCCAAAGGTGGTATCTAGGGTATCCTTGAACCAAGCTATTCACTTGCCTACGTTCTTCCCAAATCCACAGAATAGAGGGGAAAACTTCTGCACACCCTGGATATACACAGACAACTATGCTACTACTTGGACAGAACTAAAAGTAGCAGAAAAACTGACCAACTATTTGTAGCATATGCTGCTGGGGTGCAAGGAAAAGCAATTTCCAAACGGACAATTTCAAAATGGATAGGAAATTGCATTTGATTTTGTTACTCCTTTCATGGAAAGTCAGTTCCCCTAGGAATACCACAGAGGGGTAGGAGGGAGGGTAAACCTGACTGCAGATGCATACCTATCGGACATCTACATTTATGGTAGGTACAAAACTGTACTATGTCCTTCAAGGATGCATCTGCAGTCATAACATATGGGTAGAATACCATAGCTAATCTGGGGGAGGAGGTACTAAGAAAAAGATGGTGTAGTTAAGATCCCCTGCAGGACTGCAGTAGCAAAGCCTGCTCTGGATCTGGAGTATAAAGGTAGATTGTAATGTTTGGTAAATGTATGCACGGAGCTCCACGTAGCAGCTTCTAAAATGTCCTTGGTAGCCACCCCTCGTAGGAAGGCTGTAGTGGTGGCCGTGGCCCTTGTGGAATGAGGCCTGATGTTTGCAGGAACTGACTTTCCATGAAAGGAGTAACAAAATCGAATGCAATTTCCTATCCATTTTGAAATTGTCCATTTGGAAATTGCTTTTCCTTGCACCCCAGCAGCATATGCTACAAATAGTTGGTCAGTTTTTCTGCCACTTTTAGTTCTGTCCAAGTAGTAGCGTAGTTGTCTGTGTATATCCAGGGTGTGCAGAAGTTTTCCCCCTCTATTCTGTGGATTTGGGAAGAACGTAGGCAAGTGAATAGCTTGGTTCAAGGATACCCTAGATACCACCTTTGGCATAAAAGCAGGATTAGTTCTTAGTGTAACTCTGTCCCAATGGAAGATAAGAAATGGCTGTACTGCCATTAATGCTTGTAACTCAGATACTCTTCTTGCTGAAGTTATTGCCATAAGGAATGCAGTTTTCCAAGACAGAAACTGTAGATTCGCTGATGCTGCTGGTTCAAAGGGAGGAAGTGTTAGTTTCTCCAAGACAAAGTTGAGATCTCAAGCAGGTAAAGGGGGTTTTCTTGGAGGCTTGATATTTTTGTTCCCTCTCAGAAATTGCTTGAGGAGAGGGTGTGAGAAGATAGGTGGATCCACATTGTATTCTGCTGAAATTGCAGAGGCACGAATCTTAATGGAAGAATAGGAAAGGCCATTATGGAACAGTTCTGCCAAGTATTCCAGAATATGTGTCATGCTTGCCACTGTCACATCTAAGCCTTTTGATGTGTTCCAAATGAAAAATCTTTTCCATTTAGCTGAGTATGTCTTCCTTGTGGAAGGCCGGCGAGCTTCCATGATAATGTCCTTCACTCTCTGTGATAAAACATTTTGTTTTGGATTTAAGGGATTTTCCAGGCAGTTAGCTGCAATGTTTTTAAGTTGGGATGCATGATCTTGAAATTGTTCTCCGCCAGAAGAAGAGGCCATAGGGGAGAGGCCATGGTTTTGCCTGTGACATGCTCCTCAATAGTGGATACCAGTGTTGCCTTGGCCAGTCTGGAGCTATCAGAATCACTCTTGGCTGTTCCTCCCTGATCTTCAGTAGAACCTTGTACATTAAAGGGAGAGGTGGGAAGGCATATACTTTTAGAGCTTTCCAGCTGAAAGAGAGAGAGTCCACCCTCCATGCTTGTGGGTGGTATGTCCTTGAGCAGAATGTCTTCAGTTGATGGTTGAGGGGGGAGGCGAACAGGTCTATCTCCGGCGTTCCCCATGCCTTTGTTATGAGTTTGAAGATGCCTGGGTGCAGCATCCATTCGTGTGCATCCATGGTAGTTCTGCTTAAGCTGTCTGCCAGTGTATTTTCCTTTCCTGGCACGAACTGGGACTGCAGTTGGATATTGAGTTTCAGGCATAACTCCCATAGATTCATAGCCAGCTGGCATAGAGGGTAGGAGTGTGTGCCTCCCTGCTTGTTTATGTACCACATGACCGTGGTGTTGTCTGTCCTTATTAACAGGTGGCCTTGATGGAGGAAGGGTTTGAAAGCCTCGATTGCATGCATCACTGCCAGCATTTCCTTTTGGTTTATGTGCATGTGTAGCTGTCCTTGAGACCTTAGGCCTTGGATACATTTGCCCTCCATGTGTGCTCCCCATCCTCGGTCTGAAGCGTCCGTGGTGATGGTTTGTTTTGTTTTTGGTGTGTTGAAAGGCAACCCTCTGTTGGACTGGCAGGCCTGAGCCCACCACAGGAATTCCTTTTGAAGGCAAGGAATGATTGGTATCAAAGTTTCCAAACTGTGATTGTGTTGAGACCATACACTCCTTAGATACCATTGTAATTTTCTCATATGCAGCCTGGCCTGTGGTTATCAGAATTATGCAGGATGCCATGTAACCCAGGGCCTGCAGGATTTTCCTTGCAGTAAGCTGAGCTTGTCTTGTCAGATTCATGAAGTAATCCGGAAGTTGTTTTTGTTTTTCTTCTGTGAGAAAGGCCATTTGGGTGGTTGTGTCTAGATCCGCACCCAGAAAGGTTATCCTTTGGGATGAAACCAGTCTTGATTTTTGGATGTTGACTGTGTATCCCAATGCCTGTAGTAGGTGGATGGCATAGGCCAAGTCTTTTACCAAATTTACCTTGTTGTCCGCTTGTATAAGGCAGTCGTCCAGATAAGGGTAGATTTGAATCCCCTGAAGTCTGCAGTGTGCAATTACTGATGCCAGGCATTTCGTGAATACTCTGGGCGCAGTAGATAAGCCAAAGGGCAATGCTGAGAATTGATAATGCTCTGATCCTGCAAGAAATCTGAGGTGTCTTCTGCAGTTTGGTCGAATAGGGACGTGCAGGTAATGCCTCCTTGAGATCTAGAGTCACCAGCCAAGACTCCTTGCCCAACATGGGAAGAAGTTGCTGTAGGGTCAGCATCTTGAATTTTGGCACAATGAGGTAAGTATTCAGTGCGGACAGGTCGAGAATAGGCCTCCATTGATTTTCTTTTCTTGGTACAAGGAATAGTCTGGAGTAAAATCCTTGGCTTTGTTCTGAAAGTGGCACCTTTTCTATAGCTTTCATTTGAAGCAAGTTGTTGATCTGCTTTAAAGCCTCTGCCCTCTGATTTGATGGTAGGTTTGGCATTCCGTTTCTATTTGGCAAAGTGTGGAAGTGGAACCTGTCTCCTTTGTCTATTATTTGCAGTGTCCATGTGTCCCTTGTAACATAATGCCAATTTCTTGAGAATAAAGCAAGCTTTCTGCCCAAGGGTGCTTCCAGTTGAGCCCTGGTGGGCGGATTCAGAGTAAAGTCATTGATCCTGTCCTGGGGTAGTAGTTGTTGCTGCTGTTGCACTACCTCTCTGGTTGGCAGGCTGCCACTGACGGCCTCTGTAAGAGCCCCTAGATTGGCCTCTGCCTCTGGGGCGTCTGTTCCTGCCTCTCTGGGCTCTGTCTGAGTCTGGAAAGGACCAATTCTTAGTAGGCCAGTTTCTGCTGAATCTCGGTGGTTGTACTTTTAGGAAATCCTTAACTGTTTGCACAGATTTTGCCTTTTCTTCATACTTTAAGACCTCCTGAGCAGAGGAGCCAAATAAATTTTGTTTCTCCATTGGAGCATCCAGGAGTTTAGCTTTAACATGGTCTGGCAAAGATTGTTCCTTCAGCCAGGCATGCCTACGAATAACTGCCCCAGTCATAGCTGACCTAAATGAAGCCTCCAATGCATCATAACCACACTTTAAGAAATGATTACTAACCTGCTGTGAGTTGTGTACCAAATCCTGAAGGGATTTACGGTCAAGGGGCTCAAGAGAAGAAAGCTTCTTGTTCAGTTCATCTAACAAATACTCTTGGTACTGTATCATATGAAATTGACAATTTAGTGCCCTGACGGAAAGAGTTGCAGAAGTATATACCTTCTTTCCCCATCTCTCTAAAGCTCTAGACTCTCTTTCAGAAGGTAGAGGATTTTTGGCAGTGGCAGCCGCAACCCCTTTAGGGCCCAGAGTAATAGTTTCTGGATCTGCAGAATGGGCTTTATACAGATGGAAATGAGAATCCGGGACCCTGTAGTATCTATCAGGTTTGGCAGGGGCCGGGGGGAGAGTATCAGGGGCTGTGCTGACATCATTGTACACATCAATTACATTCAAAACAGGAGGTATAGCTAAGGGCCTATGCTGAGGCAAATGTAAAAAGGTCCTTAATCTTTTTCTAGAATCAGAGAATTCCTGACCTTGCCATTGAAAATGCTCTCTCATGGAGTGTAGAGTCTCACCAAAGGAAAACTCTTCAGGAGGGGAGGCCGAAGGGATAGATTCTTCAGCATCAGAATCCTCATAGGGCGAAAAAGCCTCCTCCTGGTGGTCTGACAACTCAGAACCATCCGTGGACTCATCTGAAGAGTGTGGGTCAGAAGGCTCAGTCCTGGGCCTTTTGTCTGGTGGAGGGTGAGAGGCCCTGTCCGGGTGAGGTTGTGAACCTCTAATTAAAGAAATAAGGTCCTCTGCAAGGCTGAGGATCTGAGAACTAGAGGAAGACCTCTGGGAGGTAGTTTTGGGAGGCAAAGCTTTAGAAAGTTTAGCAGCTTTAGCCCTAGAAAAGGCCTTAATGGACATGGAAGCAGGGGGCCTAGCTGCCCCACGTGCAGGAGTAGATATGTCCAAAGGTATGGTATCGGACATATCCTGGACACTGGTTTCGGTAGGTAGCTCGGTAGCTGACTCAGCCGGGGCCTCCCGGGCCGCGGTGGTCGGTTGAGAGGTTTCTGATGAAGGAATCTCAGAGGACTCAGTTTCGGCCGAAACAGAGACACTCGCAGTAGGCCTTACCGTGGTTTCAGCCGAAACCGCGGGCCGCGAGTGTCAGTCCTTGTCCTTCCGTTTTTTCACTAAATGTGATGTCGGAGTCTCCGACGGCATTTTATATGCAAAACTAGCCCCAAAAAATTCCTCTGCAAACTCTGACCGACGTCTAAGAGTTCGTCGGCTGAAGGAAGCACAGGCTGAACAGGACGATACGTCGTGGTCTGGGCCTAAGCAAGGAAGGCAGTAGGAATGGAAATCCTTATGAGGTATTTGTTTCCCACAAGTTAAACAATTATTTACTTTATCTGACATCGGCTGAGGCAAGAAAGAGTCCCCAACGGGGTACTTAGCTTTTTCGAAGTCTTCGGTAGCTGAAATCACTGGATCTGACCGACCGGCACTTGCGAACAGCTTCTGCTTCGGGCACCGTGCGGCAAGAAAGACTGAGGAAAATGGCGTCAGCTGATGCTTTTATACCCCAGACGCTCTGACGTCGGGGAAGGTGCGACATCAGCCGAGGCCAGACCCAGACTTTGGAATCCGGCCGACCGAAGGGCTGCCTGAGGCAGGACAACCCATATGTTATGACTGCAGATGCATCTTTGAAGGACATGCTGTGGGTTCCTATTTGTTGCATTTAGAATTGCAAGATGTTTCCATCGTTCAACATTCTTAAGCATGGCAAAGCATTGCAATGAAATGTAAGAATTCCTAAAGGCATACCATGAAAACCAATTAAAAATAAACTGCTACCACAACAACATAAGTGGATCACCTCTCTACCAAGAAAAGAGAAAACAATGAAGAATACATAGGTGCCTGCATTCAAGTAGGTGAGCTATGACAGTTGATAAAACCAGAAAAAGTTCAGTATAAAACAGTTGATAAAAACAAAAAAGTTCACTATAAATCATTACTTCACAGTAAACATCTAAGCAGGTGTGGTATCATAATCACAATCTTAACGGGTGGAGCCCATGTGTACACATGAAACTCAAAAGCTATAAGAATATAAGCTAACTAAAGTTACCAAGAAACATCAACCATCATTCATTATATTCATTCATGTATGCAGAAATGAGTATGTCTGCTTACAAGCGTAAGGCCTTAAAACTAAAAGGAGCACGACTCAAGTCAATAAAATTAAAATGAAACTACCTTACCTGATAAGAACATCCAAAGAAAAGTACTAATCGAGTTATAATCCTACAGAACCAAGCCAGTGAAGGTGCATAGATCCTAAAAGTGCCCAGAGTGTAAACAACCCTGAACTTGCTTAAGAGCCATCCTCTATATGCATAGAGCCAATGTGTGATAGAAAGGTGTTACAGCCTATCCTTCCCTTTAGCTGAAGTCAACCAATCAATGGGGTTAAATGCGATTCTAGGAGAGGAAAAAAATTAGTGAGGCAACGGTCTACCTTTCAAGAAAGGTTTGATGGAAACGGCGTCATTCAGTCCATAACACCGGGTCTGCTTGCAACCGAATGATCCATTCTTGTTCAGTCTTCCCGGTTTTATTCTTCCTTTTAATGTCTTCTTTCAATGTGTCCAGTACCATAAATTTGAAATGATGTTCTACTTGTTGTTCCACAATATGTTTAACTGTTACCACAGTTGTATCTTCCTTCCTAATTGTATATAAATGTTGTTTGATCCTGTCCCCAAATGCCCAGTTTGTTTTTCCTATGTAGAAACTGGGAGATTTTACACAAACGGCCCATCAGACCACCACAGTACAACTACAGTTCTCGTATCCTTTACTAATATAGTCAACCAACTTAGAAATCCAGGGCAATTCATATCCACCATATTTCTAAACCTGTCCAAAGCATTTGATTGGGTAAACCACACCAAACTGATCAAAGTCCTCTCCTCCCTAAACCTTAGTGCTTCCACTGTTACCTGGTTCCAAAACTACCTATCAGGCCAACAACAGGCTGTACTTTGGCAATATCACCTGTCCACTCTCCTTCTCAGTCTCCGTAGGCGTCTCACAAGGCTTGATCTTAGGACCACTATTGTTTTCCCTCTTTACTAACCAGCTCCACACACCAAGCATCTGTGATGCAATATGCAGATGACTCTACCCTCATATGCTCTACCCACACCATATAGGACCTCCAAACCATAACCCAGAACTCTCAGAATCCTGGCTTACCAATTCTCAAGTCATTCTAAGCCCAAATAAAACCAAACTCCTCCTCCTACTCTACTCCTCAAGAACACCTACGACACTCCCAGTTTTCACCCTAGAGACCAAAAACAAAACTATTACCACCCCTGTGGCACATAGCAAACTGCTATGGGTCAAAACTGACATCTACAATTTGATATCCACATAGTTAGGCCTTCTTTACAGAAACAAGACATTTTTAACCAGATCTACAAAAGCTACCATTGCTCAGACACACCTCCTGTCACCACTACTCTATGCCTCCCCTAAAGTAACCAACCTATGCAAATCAGACCTTACTAAACTAGACTCATGTTACAATAAAAAAAGCCAATTCGCAACAAACTCCCCCTATACACAACACACCATTACCATTGCACAGCCCTTAGACAAGTAAACTGGCTAGAACTTCCTCAGCTCCTCCAATACAAGCAACTAACCTTCGTCCATAAAATACTCCATGAACCAGATAAAACCCCAGCCCTTCAAGATCTCATACAACAATACAACACCACTAGAATACTCCTTTTCAGTGGCAAACCTCTAGTTAAATCCACCAAAGCTAACAACTCAGCTGGAGAATCCTTATTCTCTAACATCACTCCTAAAATATGGAATAAACTACCCGCTTCCATCACTTCCATCTACACTATAGTATAATTTAAAAAACTTCTATTTACTCACTCAGAAAAGTCCTGGCTTTGCTCTTGCTACCCACCTGACTAACTCTATATTCTCCGTTTTTTATACACACCCTCTGACTTTCTTTAGATCTACACTTCACAGTACTATCCTATTGTGTCTTCTTCCTTCCCTATCTGTACTTACTCTATTACCTCAAATCATTTCAAGTCTTCCTCAAAAATATCACACTGTGCTTTCTAATATATATGCTAGTCTAGTTTGTATAATACCGTATATACTCTTTGATTTTGTTAAAATTGCTAAGGTGTCATCTGTTTTGGTTATTTATATTTTACAATGTGTAGTTTCATTGTTCAGCTGTACTCTGTAATTTTCTTGTGGTATAATGTTTGTTTTTCATATTTTTGGAGCTTTTTTCCCCAGGCCTCCACTGAAAATGGACCTGTGTCCAGTGGAACACTCCTGGTAAAAAAGAAGTTTGTACCTACCATAACGTTCCATGTTTGTTGTCCTTCATCTCGCTTTCCTTCTTGCTGGTAGGGTTCAGAGCCAGTCCTCGGCTCTGACTCGGCCGATATACAATAGCTCGAGAGCTTTTACTGGCTCAAGGCTACCCCTTATCCCAACATGCCTAGCGGCAGCTACCCAGTTCTTGTTTGTAATAGCCCACACTAGACATATGTAATAAGAAAAAAATATTTTTTTACTAAGCTCTTATACAAGGGTAGGTAGGAAGGAAGAAAGGACAATGTATGGTTAACCAACCTGGTACGTCAGCAGGAAACTCAGCCAGTGTAAACAATAAAGAACTCCTCTCGAACCTCCAGGAAGGGGGAAGGAGGGGAGGGGGGACACAAGAAGGAAGGCGAGATGAAGGGCAATAAACATGGAATGTTATGGTAGGTACATAACTTCTTTATGTTATGTTGTCCTATCTCACCTTCGTTCTTGCTGGTTGGGACCACGTCCCCAGCACCTGGTTCTCAAGGGACTCACTGGAACAAACTCTTCAGGACCGTGGAGCCAAAGGATGCCCTATTCCAGGAGACCACATCCACTTTGTAATGAGATAAAGGTATGAGGATTTGCCCATGTCGTTGCTGCACAGATTAAATCTAAGGGTAATTTAGCTTGGAAGGCAAAAGAGGTGGCCAAGGCCCTGGTTGAATGTCCTCTGGGTCTTCCTGGAAGCATCTTTTTACGCAAACCATATGAATAAGTGATTGTGTCGGACAGCCATTTTGATAAAGTCACTTTAGAAACTGGATAACCTTGCTTACTGTCAGCAAAGGATATGAACAATTGGTCTGATTTTCTGAGTCTTTGGTTCTGTGTAAATAAAAACTTAATTGTCTATGAACATCCAATTGGTGTAATCTATACTCTGCCTTGTTGCCATAATTTGGGAAGAACACAGGAAGCTCAATGGACTGATTTAGGTTATACTCAGAACAAACATTTGGCAAGAAGGAAGGATTGGTCCTTAGAGAGACTATTTGTGAAAAATGAGATACGGCAGGCAAATAGAGAAAGCATGTAATTCGGAAACCCGTCATGCTGAGGTTATAGCAACCAAGAAGAGGGTTTTCCAAGACAGAAACTTCAAGGGGCAAGATGCTGCTGGTTCAAAAGGGGTCAGAACCATTGAACCTAAAACCAAGTTTAGGTCCCAGGGAGCAGGAGGTTCTCTTACCGGGGGTGGTAAAAGTGTTGTACCTCGTAAGAATACTCTGCATAACTTATGGGACATAATGTTAGAACCCAAGTCTCCTACATGAAAATTGGAGATGGCAGCCAGTTGGACCCTAATAGTAGCTGCAGCTGCCCCTTTTTCGAAGGTTTCAGCTAGAAAATCAAGAATCTTGTGAACATGAGCCATAAAAGGATCAATGTCATTACTTTTGGCCCAATAAGACAACCTCTTCCATTTGCTAGTGTAAATCCTCCTAGTATTGTGCTTGTGGGAGGACACTAGGATTGTGTTGTACAGTAGGGGAAATGTTTGGGAGCCTAAGACAGGAAGAGGAGTAACCAAGCAGTCAGCCTGACAGTTTGAAGGGATGGATGAAGCCCGCCTGATGCGTCAGGAGGTCCGCAACTGGGTCCAGTGTCCAAGGCTCCAGTTAAAGGTGATGGAGAAGAAAAGGAAACCATATCTGACAAGGCCAGTAAGGAGCAATGAGGATGAGTTTGCAACCCAACGATTTTGCTTTTTGAAGTCCCTTTGGAATGAGAGGGAAGAGTGGAAAAGCATATAGTAGTCCCAGAGGCTAATCGTGAACAAGTGCATCCGTGGGTGACTGCACCGGAGAGGAACTAGGGAGAAGTAGCTGCTGCATTTGTTGTTTAGGGGAGTGGCAAAAAGATTGCAGCATGGCTGGCCCCATTTGTGGAAAATCAAGTCCACAACTTCTTATTTCAGGGACCACTCGTGAGGCATGAGGATAGCCCTGCTGAGCCTGTCCGCTATTACGTTGGATTTTCCAGGAATGTGCATTGCAAATCAGAAAACATTGGGAAGATATCGCCCATTGCCTTACTCGAAGTGCTTCCCAATACAAGGGGTAAGATCTGGTTCTGCCCAGCTTGTTGAAGTACTATACCACTGACATATCGTCTGTCTGGATTGCAATAGCCCCTGTAGGTAGAGTGTCTTGAAGTGCTTGCAACGCCAGAAGCACCGCTCTCATCTCCAGAACACTGATGTGCAAATGGTACTAGTGAGGTTGCCACATTCCTTGGACAGTCCGTCCCAGATAATGCTCCCCCCACCCTATGTGGGAAGCATCCATGGTCACTGTGGCTACTGGATGCGGGTCTAGAAAGGGTCTGCCAAGAGTCACCTGGGTAGACCAGCCACCATAGTAGGTCCTTTTTGCAAGATTCCGTGATCAAGCGCATGTGTGACATTGGCAATTCCTGGAAAGACCACTGAGCGAAAAGAAGCCACTTGTAGAATCCGCATGTGGAAGTGTGCTAAAGAAACTAGCGTAATAGCTGCAGCCATTGAGTCCAGTACTTGTAAGACTTGTCTTGCCTGAACCCTTGTTTTCTTTATGAGAAAGGAAACCTGTTGGCGAATGGTTGACACCCTGTCTTAGAGGCAGTTTTGCTATCATGCGTCTTGTATCCAAGTCTGCCCCTATAAAGGTAATAGACTGACAAGGCAACAAGGCAGATTTTTCGTAGTTTATTGTGATTCCTAACTGGGAACAAGTTTGGATTGTGTAGTCCCATGCTTTGATTAGTTGATGATCGGTGGTAGCAGTGAGGAGCCAGTCGTCTAGATACGGAAACACCCGGAATCCCAGATGTCTCAGGTGAGCCGTGAACACTGCCATATACTTGGTAAACACCCTGGGTGCTGTGGTGAGACCAAAGGGCAGGGCCCTGAACTGATAATGACTAGCTCCCAGCTGAAAGCGTAGGAATCTCCTGGATTGCCTGTCCATTTTTATAAGGTAGTACGCATCCTGGAGATCTATGGAGCACATCCAATTGTCCTGACCCAAGAAGGGAAGAATGGACTGCAGTGTCACCATCCGGAACTTTGCCTTTTTTACAGATTGGTTTAGCTTGCTGAGATCCAAGATTGGTCTCTAGTCCCCTGTCTTTTTTGGAACTAAAATGAACCTTAAGTAAGTTCCGGATCCGATTTGGTCTGCGGGGACTTCCTGGATGGCTCTTTTTTCTAGCACTCTTTGAACCTCTAGGATTGCATGATCCTGAAGACTGCGTGGAACATCTGGGATAGAACGTTTGTCTTTTGAGGGGGGCTGAGAAAAGGGAATTTTGAAACCCCTGGATATTATCGACAGTACCTATGTTTCTGTCGTGATAGACTGCCAGGCTGCTGGGCACAGTAAAAGTCTGCCCCGACTGCCTCCAGAGGTGGACAGCCGGGCCTCCCTTCAGGTGTGCTGGAAGGGCCTGGCAGAGAAAGTATCTCTGTCACCCTGCTGTTGCGGACCTCCTCTGCTGCTAGGGTGGCATCCTCCATTGTTGTTTCCCCCTCTGCCACTGGGGGGGGGGGGGATCACCACGTGCGTCAGGCAAAGATCCCTGGGATTTTCGGAACCACATTTTTCCACTCTTCTGACCTTTAGGATGGGGTCCAGATAGAGTGGAAAAATGGACCCCTATGGCAGACAGAGTCTTGCCATCCTGTTCACACCTGGTGAGGGTCTTTTACCTGAGGCCCAAACAAGGAGGAGCCATCAAAGGGGGTGTTGGTAAATGAAGACTTAAAGGGTTCCACAAATTGACAAAGGCGCATCCAGGAGTGTCTGTGTAAAGCTACTCCGGTACTTGCTGCCCTACTCGCTCCATCTGCCGCATAAGAAATGAGCCTCATGGTGGAGTTTACCATGGAGGTTAAGGTCGCAAGCTGGTAAGCTGCCCTGTTCGCACCTCCCTCAGCTCTAGGATCTTGCAGGGTATCTCCTAGCTCCTTCAGGAGATCCCTCTGAAGTCGTGTGAAATGTAACAAGTAATTCAGCGATCTGAGAGTAAAAGTCGCTGAAGAAAATGTACACTTCCCATACCTGCCCATCGTACCAAACTCTGTTCGGCGGATGGACAGATGAAGTTTCCACAAGTTCCTTCTTGGTGGCTGCTGCCACCACCATAGCATCAACAGGGACCCCTTTGGATAGGAAAGATTTTTCTTCTGGAGCTGTAATAAATTTATTAGGTCTCCTCAAAACAGGTTCATGGTCTCTGGAGTGCTCCAGCCCTTTTGACTCACTACAGACAAAAGTGGGTCGAAAGGCAGAGACACCCAAGAGATGGAGGGTCTGGAACCAAATGCATCCAAGTACAAGGACATGTACTCAGAATGAGATAGGGACTTCCAGCCACCCCTCTAAGGATTTGCAAGATGTCTGAGAAGGGGACATCCTCAGAGGGGGACCGTGGGGACCCTTCAGACTCATCCAAGTCTGTATCCGAAGTGAAAGACTCAGGGGAGTCTAGATGCTTCCTCTTACACTTCTTCCAAGGGACCTCCTCCGAATGTTCAGGGGAGGTTTCGGAAGAAGTGGGGTCGCCCAGTGGGGCATCCTGGGACACAGGTTCTCTACGTTTAGCAGAAGGAGGGACAAAGGCAGGCACAGGCACTGAGGGAGAAGGAGCCAATGGGGCTGAGGGTGGAACAGTCTCAGGAGACAGCACGTTCATCACCTTGAAGGCACCACGGTCCCGAGTCGAAGAAGCCACTGGCTCCGAAGGACCGGAGATCTCCTTCGAACCAGGAACGAAGGCTCCAAGGCTGATGTAGAAGCTGAGCATACCTGCGCCGAAGCTCTGAGAGGGAGAGCGGGGTTGAACAAGGGTCCGATACCACTTCCCCCCTTGGAGCCGGCAAGAGAGCTTTGGTGCACAGACCCCTCGACGGACTGAGACAGAGGAGATCGGAGTGGTCGCCGGAACCGATAAGGGAGAAGAAACTGGAGCAGACGGTTCCACCACCACGACTTCCATGCACTCCGGCTCCAAGCTCAAGAGAGTCTGAGGAGGAATCGATGAAGAAGCTGGGAGGGCCGAAGGAGCCAAATCCTTATGGGCTGGACTCAACAGGAATTTAGCAAATGCCTGTGACTTGAGCCTGTTGACCACTCTCTTCACATCGTGATCTGAAATCCTGGGAGGACCAAAAGGAGTGTGAAGAGGAACGGTGAGTGCCCGTTCCAGGTTGCAGCAGAGGAGATTGTGGAGCAGAGCATACCAGCTCCAAAGATGGAGACCTACATCTCTTATGGATCTGGACCAGCTCCGAGGACACAGATGGAGCCGCCGGAGACTTAGCTTTGTCGGAGCCAACGCTGCGGGCCGACAGAGCTGAAGACTTCTCAGTAATTTTTGTCTGTTCCGAACTCGGAACCGATGACTTTGCGTGTTTCTCGGACACTTTGGCTGGCTTTGGACCCTTAGAGAAGGCATCTTGAGGGTTCTTCAGGAGGCCACATAGAATAAGCTTATTTTTTCTCTCTTGCAGGACTCTGGAACTGAAAGCTCGACAGATTGAGCAAGAGTCCTGCAGGTGAACAGCCTCTAAACAATAAATGCAACTCGTGTGCCCGTCCGTAAGGGACATTTTCTGGCAACACGAGTCGCATTTTTTAAACCCAGAGGGCTTGGACTCTTTTAGACATTGTCGGGAAAAAGTTTCCACAGAGAAAAAACAGAAACTATCGCCCACAGCCTACAATAGGTAAAAACAAACAGGCTGATAACAAAAGGAAAAAAACCTTAATATTTATTTATTTTTTTAAAAGGAGGAAGGGGGAGAGCTTCTAACTTAAACGGCAACTCCCCTGATGGGAGAGCCTCTAACTTAAACGGCAATCCCAGAAAAGGGGTGAGGAAAGGGAAGAACCCTCTAATTAAAAGGGGCTCTAAGGGGAAAGCAGACCTACAAGAAAAAAATGACAGCCAAAAAATACAACAAGCAAAGAAGGGGTCGTTACACTAACGAGGGAAGATACAAACTCAGTCAATATAACCAGTAAAATACGAAGAAAAAAAGCAATAACTAGAAAAATATAAAGTACTTAGGCTGAGCCAGTATTTCAGCAATCTCAATGCTGCAAGAGGCAAAAGAGATCTGGGTAGCTACCGCTAGGCATGTTGGGATAAGAGGTAGTCTAGGGTCAGTAAAAGCTCTCGAGCTACTGTATATCGGGCAAGTCAGTGCCAAGGATCGGCTCCGAACCTAACCAGCAAGAAGGCGAGATGGGACAACATAACATCAAATGTTAAATAATACATTTTCTTGTTAGGTGATTCACTCGTGTTGTTGTGGTAACAGTTTATTTTCACTTGGTTTTCATGGTATGCATTTAGGAATTCTTACATTTCATTGCAATGCTGTGCTATGCTTAAGAATGCTGAATGTTGGAAACCTCTATCAATTATAAATGCAACAGATAGGAACCCACAGCTTTTATATGTTTTCTTTACGTAGAGAGCTAAATTAAGCAAGCATACACAAGACATTAAATGTTCATTCAGTCACTTTATCATGTAATCCTGCCTATCAATTGACCTGATTTTTTTTTTTACTTTTATATTTTACCAAGACTAAGCACGTATCCACTGTTAAAACTAGGTGACTAGCAGGCAAGTAGTTTTTATATATACTTAAGCCATACTAGAAATTCTAGTTTATTTTTTAGTACACATTGGCAGATTATGTACTGTCTAATTTGCTGTCAGTTTCTATAGCCGATTGGACATCATGTTATGTCATAATTGGAATCAGTTTCTGATTTGTGGTTTGGAATTTAAATAGTGGGTGTTAACTTGTGTATTTTTAAAAGTCTGATGAAGTGTTGAGGACAACGCGGAAGTGCTTACCAAGTCATAATAAACGTTTTTGGTTTATTTTACTTAGCCTTGTTTGTTGTCACCCAGTTTTTATTCTGGTTCTGTCATAGTTTAAGTTGGTGTGAATGACCTGAAATGTACCTCACTGGAATATATAGAGAGAGAGATGGTTGAGCTCTTAGTAAGTGTCTCAGGCAGGTACATCCCTAGCCTTGAACAGCATACTACTCTCACTTCGAATGATGCCACAGTATAAAGACAAAATAATTAGATTTCAATAACTGGCTAACTTTTTGGTGTTATTCAAAGAGGATCCAGTTCCTGTCAGCTTGGGAAGCCATGGTCGACAAACTTCCCTGTTTTGTCAGAGACGGTTTGCACCTGGCACCTCTAGGCTTTCAGCTGCTGGCAAAGGCGCTCGCGTTCCAAATAGTGCCTTTTTTAGGCAAGGTCTCAAAAACAATGTGAAATTAACCAATAAGAACAAAATAAGGGTCATGCTGCTAAATGCTAGGAGCTTGAACCAAAAACTGCACTCCCTGGAAGCACTTGCATCACTAGAAGATGTAGATGTCTGTGCAGTCAAAGAAACCTAGTTCAAGGCCTCAGAGAGTACCTCAGCCTTGCAAGGCTACAATGCCATCCACACCTTTAGACAGCAAAATGAATGTGTGAAAACCAGAGGTGGTGGTATTTCAGTCTATATTACAAATAAATTCACCTCCCGTCTAGTCAGACTAGACAACTCCATGGAGTTGCCCCAGGTCCAGGTTACAGTGGGTAAGACCCCCATTCAATACATAGCCAGTTACAGATCCCCATGAAGCCTAACTGACCAAACTGGAGACCATCAACATTTTACCGAACACACTAGATACAGGGGATTTCAATTATCCCAGCATCAACTGGGAAACCTACTCTAGCCCTAACTTGCTAGCGCAAAAGTTCCTTGACCTTGTTATTTCAAATGCCCCACAACAAATTGTCCATACCCTGAAGGGAAACAAACATTCTGGATCTAGTCCTCACCAAAATGTTAAACAAATGCACTGCTGCAACTGTAAGATCCTCAGTTAAAACTGACTACAAATCAGTCACCTTAAAGGTGGCACTAACACCAGAACTCAAAAAGGGTGAAATCATACTAAAAAACTTCACCAAGGCAAACTATACCCTCCTAGGTGAAGGTATAAATGCAGCCTAAGCCCCACCCCAAGATGGAAGTGTTAACTATGCCGAAGCTTACACTAAAGCCCTGTACTATCACTTTTATAAGTTCATAAACTCAGCTGTACCAGAAAGAATCAAACCCAGAATCCAAAGTAAAAACAAGCTGCCATGGTGGATATCCAACATCAAACTTTACAATAAACGCAAAAAAAAAGTTGCTGTCCAAGAAAACAAAGGCAAGAACCAAACAATGGAAAAGCACTGTCCTCAGCCTCAACAGGCAAATAAGACAACTTGTCAAATCTTCCAAGGGCTCCTTTGAGAGAAACTTAGCAAGTACAGACAAGGATTACCATAAGACCTTTTACAGCTACATACGTAACCTAAAGGGTAGGACCCAAGCATGTGCAGATGTAGTGGCCAATGGTATCACACACGTTGACCACACAAAGATAGCAAAGCTCCTAGTGGATCGGTTTGGTGAAAATTTCACTACTTTATCCCCACCTAACTTGCAACAAACCTTCCCCCAAACTTCCACCAACACTACATATCTGAACAGAAGGTCCTCAAAGCCTTATCCAAGGCCAACAACACAGCCTCTATGGGACCAGATGACATCCCAGGCTGTCTTCTTAACAGGCTAAAACTTAAACTAGCATCACCACTAAATACCCTTCTCAATCATAGCTTAAGCACAGGCTTTATACTTGCGGAATGGAGAAAGTACAGTTGTGTACACCTACCATAAATGTAGATGTTAGAGTGTATTCACTGTTGCAGTCCTAACCAATGGGTTATCCAGCTCCCAGTAGCCCTCGATCGGCCAGAATACCAAAGGTAAGTAAAAAAATTACGTTGTGTAAAGGACATCAGGGTGTCCGATACAAAAGGAGGCAGCAGACGTCACTTCCTCAGTCTTTCCTGCCATAACAGTCAGAAGCCCCCAGAAAACAAGGCTTACACCAAATTTAGCCTGTACCTTAGGAAAAGAGAAAATGGGGAAGGAGGGAGGGAAAGCAGGACTGCAACAGTGAATACACTCTAACATAGTTTCATTAGTACTAAGCTAACTGCCCTTGCAAGCCATTTTAAGCCTAGCCAGTTATCCCTTACAAAGGCAAACACCTTAACCATTAGGCCACCCTCCCAACTATCTACATTTATGGTAAGTGTACACAACTGTACTATGTTCATCGTGCTTCACTGTTGCAGTCCTAACCAATGAGTTGATTACCAAAGCCCAGAGAAAAGGGAGGAGGACCCAAAAGAATCAAGGATTGGAGATCATGCCCTGTAGAACAGCACTGGCAAACTCTGCCCTGGCTCTAGAAAACAAAGGCAAATTATAATGCTTTGTGAAAGTGTGAACAGATCACCATGTAGCAGCCTCCAAAATGTCTTTAGTAGGGACACCCCTTAAAAAGGCTGCAGAAATGGAAGCTGCTCTAGTTGAGTGGGTCCCAACCCCTTGAGGAGGAACCTTGCCATGAAAGCAATAACAAAAAGTAATACAATGAGCAATCCATTTAGAAATGGTTTGCTTAGAAATAGCCTTGCCCTGGGTCCTGCTATGGACCAAGGACTCATGCTCTGTCTGCACAGGAGGTAAGAATGAGTCCCTCCCTGCTTGTTGATGTACCACATGACTGTGGTGTTGTCTGTCCTGACAAGCAGGGTCCCTGGAGAAAGAAGATGCTTGAAAGCTAGTAAGGCCTGCTGGACTGCCATCAACTCCTTCAAATTTATGTGCAGGTGCATCTGCTGGGCATTCCAACTTCCCTGTATGCATATGCCATCCAAGTGAACTCCCCAGGCATAGTCCGATGTGTCTGTGGTAAGAACCTGAGTGGCCAGGGCTGGGTGAAAAGGTATCCCTTTGTTCTGTAGACAAGCTGTTGCCCACCACAGAAACTCTGTCTGCAGACATGGAAGCAGAGGGATTATCACATCCAGGTCCTGTGTGTGTTGACACCAAATGTTCTTGAGGTACCATTGCAATTTCCTCATAAGCAGTCTTAAATATGGAATCATCAGAATACAAGAGGCCATGAATCCCAGAGCTTGGAGACATTTCCTTGCAGGGAGCTGGGACAGGCTTGCCAAGTCCTTGAAGTAAAACTGAAAGAGTTGTCTGCTTCTCCTGCGTGAGATATCTTCTGGGCGGCTGTGCTCAGACTCGCTCCCAGTAATGTTATCTCTTTTTGATGGCACAATTTTTGATTTTTCCATGTTGACAGTGTACCCCAGGGAAGAGAGAAAAGTCTTTACAAATTATAGATCCTTTAACAGCGGTTCCTGAGAATTTGCTTGAATTAGACAGTCGTCCAAGTATGGATAAATCTGAATTTTCTTCTGCCTGCAAAAAGCAATGACTGGAGCCAGGCACTTTGTGACAACTCTGGGAGCAGTAGATAGGCCAAAGGGCAGTGCAGAGAATTGATAATGTTGCTTGCTCACCCCGAAACTAAGGTATTGCCTGCAACCTTCCCTGATAGGGATGTGCAGATAAGCGTCTTTGAGATCAAATGTTACCAGCCAGGAATCCTTTTCTAACATAGGCAGCAACTGATGCAGAGTGAGCATTTTGAACTTTGGAATTATCAAGAAAGAGTTCAGATGGATAGATCTAGGATAGGATGCCAGGTGCCTTCTTTTTTTGGAACTAGGAAAAGTCTGGAATAGAAACCCTGGCCTACCTGCTGAGCAGGAACTGATTCTATTGCTCCCAGATGTAAGAGACAAAATTTGCTTTTCTACTTCTGCCCTTTGGTTTGAAGGAGCATCCGGGAATCCTTTGGGTACTAGTAAGGTGTGGAAAGAAAACTTGTGTCCTAGGGATACAGTTCTGAGTACCTATTTGTCATCCGTGATGGTGGCCCAGACATTTGTAAAAAGGGCCAACCTTCCCCCTAAAGGACTCTCCGGGCAGGCAAGAACAGGCAGAAGTTGGACAGAGTCATTGAGAATGTTTAGATTGAGATGCAGGATTAGAACTTCCTGCCTTGGAAGAGGAAGCCTCCCAATGCTTAGACCTTTGAGGGGTAGCCACCTGTCCCCTAGAAGATTTGTAACATCTAGTCCTAGAACGGCTCTGTCTGCTGGTATCAGGGAACATCCAACTCTTAGAAGGGTAATTCCTGCTAAAGCAAGGAGGCTGAACTTGCAGAAAGTCTTTAACTGTCCTGACGTCCTTTACAACAGACAGCCGACATCATTTTTACTTACCTTTGGTATTCTGGCCAATGGAGGGCTACCGGGAGCTGGATAACCCATTGGTTAGGACTGCAACAGTGGAACACGATGAACATTGGCTACAGTTATTCCCCTCCAAAACGGTGGCCTAGCAACAGACCCGGGGAACTACAGACCCATAAGCCTGATCAGCCTCATCTGTAAAACCATGGAACATATCATTATGGACCTCATAAATAAAGACATAGGTGACCTCCAGACCCTGGATCCTACCCAATTCAGCTTCGTGAAGGGCAAATCCTGCCCGTTAAACCTGGAGAATTTCTTTGAAAATATGACCAAGGACATTGACAAGCACAAATCTGTGCACACAGCATACCTTGACCTGGCAAAGGCTTGACACAATCCCATATTCTTGCATTACTGATAAATTTAGGAAACTAAATGAAAGCACCTTCATTGTAAGACGGGTTGCCAACTGGCTCACAAGTTGGACACATACTATCAAAGTGGGTGACTCTACATCAGTCAGCAGACCTGTTACCAGTGAGGTGCCACAGGGATCAGTGCTGACCCTACTACTGTTTGGTATATACTTCTCAGAAGTTCAGATTAAAATTAAAGGGTTGTGGCTGACCAAGTTTGCATGACTACAAACTGGTCGGTGCAGCGGTTAACGTTGTCGCCTCACAGCAAGAGGTTCTCTGGTTCGATTCTCGGCTGGGCTGCCTTCTGTGTGGAGTTTGCATGTTCTCCCTGCATTCGCGTGGGTTTCCTCCCACATTCTAAAGACATGCGCCTGGAGCATCTCTCCCTGGGCCTCCGCTAAAAACAGGCTCTGTGGAACCTAGTCAGACTTTCCCGGTCAATAAATGTTAAATAAATAAATAAATAGGTGCTATCACCGAACCCCCAAATGATATCAGTATACTCCACAAGGGTCTCACGCAAAAGAAAGTACAGGTTGTGTACACCTACCATACATGTAGATGTTAGAGAGTGTATTCACTGTTGCAGTCATCACCTGTGGGTTATCCCTGCTGTGGTAGCCCTTGGCCGGCCCAAATACCAGCGTCAATGTTTTTGTGCGCCGACTGCTGTCACACCATTACATCAGTTTTTCTTGACATAACCCATCAGAAGCGCAAGGGAAAAGAGAGAAGTGGTCCTGGTGGCTAACAGCCACCTTGGGAAGCATGTGTTCCCCTAAGGGAAGATGTGAAAAGGGGGATGGAGGAAGGGAAACCAAGATTGCAACAGTGAATACACTCGAACATCTACATTCATGGAAACTGTACACAACTGTACTATGTTCTTCATGTTTCACTGTTGCAGCCATCACCTGTGGGAGGATTCCCAAAGCTGAGGTAAAGGGTGGAAGGATAGACAGAGTCCTAAGTATGGGTCAGGAGGCCCTGCAGAATTGCAGAATCAAACCCTGCCCTAGACTTCGAAAATGAGGTAGGTGGTAATGCTTTGTAAAAGGTATGGACAGAGGTCCAGGTGGCCGCTTCCAATATTACCCTGGTAGGTACTCCTCTGAGGAAGGCAGTGGAAGTGGAGGATGCCCTAGTGCCCTAGTGGAGTGGGTACGGAGTGACTTAGGGATGGGTTTCCCATGTAGTCTGTAGCAAAAATGGATACAGTGTGAAATCCATTTGGAAATGGTTTGTTTGGAGATGGGCTCCCCTCTGCCCCTGGGGCAAAGCTTACAAGAAGCTGGTCAGTTTTTCTGAATGTCTTAGTGCAGTCCAGACAGTGTCCGAGTTGTTTGTGCATGTCTAGTGAGTGTAGAATTCTTTTCCCCTTGTTTTGAGGGTTGGGAAAGAAGGTGGGAAGGTGTATGGCCTGGTTAAGGGTGACATCAGATACCACCTTGGGCATAAAGGAGGGATTAGTCCTCAGGAAGACTCTGTCTGCATGGAAAATTTTGAAGGGCTTGACAGCCATGACAGCTTGAAGTTCTGAGACCCTTCTGGCTGAGGTGATAGCCAGTAGGAAGACAGTCTTCCAGGAGAGGTATTTCAATTCTGTTGAAGGGGCAGGTTCGAAAGCAGATAAGGTTAGTTTCTCTAACACACAATTCAGGTCCCAGGGTAGAGTAGGAGGCCTTCTGGGAGGCCTGATATTAGAAGCCCCTCCTGAAAAATTACTTAATAAAAGGATGAGAGAAGAGGTGTGGGTCTGAATCATAATGGCAGAGATGGCCTAGGCATGGATTTTAATAGAGAAGGAGAGGCCACTATTGAGCAACTATGCTAAGTAATCCAGGATGAGAGGGATGGAAGGTTGGGAGGTACTGCCCCCCCTTTTGATTGTTTCCAGGAGCAGAATATTTTCCATTTTCCTGCATAAGATTTTCTTGTGCTGGGCCTTCTGGCATCTGTGATGACGCCCAGGACCTGTTTGCTTAACAGTGACTTCTTGTTAGTTTTTAGTGTATGAACATGCTGAAAGTTTGAGAGTCTGTAGGTCTGGGTGCAGTACCTTCCCCCGCTCCTGGGACAAGAGGTCTGACCTTAGGGGAAGCAGCTTGGGGGGGGGGGGGGTTGTAAGGTCAGACTGCATAGAAAGGGGTACCAATGCTGTCTGGGCCAATCTGGAGCAATGAGGATAGCCTTTGGTCTCTCCTCTCTTATTTTGATCAGAACCTTGGAAAGAAGGGACAGAGGAGGGTATGCGTACACAAAGAGGGAGCTCCAGGGGAAGATCAAGGCATTCACCTTCCATGCTAGGAGGTGATACTCCCTGGTACAAAACTTGTGCAGCTGGTGGTTGAAGTGTAAGGCAAAGAGGTCCACCTCTGGGGTCCCCCATTCCTGGGTGATTTGCAGAAAGATTTCTCTGTGGAGCTGCCACTCGTGAGGGTCCAGTAAGTTTCTGCTCAGGTTGGTCTGCCAGTGTGTTGTTGATCCCTGGTAAGTATTGGTCAATTAGATGTACCCCCATGGAGGTGGCTGTAAGCCACAGATTCATGGCTAACCTGCACAGGGGGTAAGACTGAGTGCCCCCCTACTTGTTGATGTACCACATTACTGTGTTGTCTCCGTTTTTATAAGGAGGACCCCTGGCCTGAGATAGGGTTGGAAGGAAATCAGAGTGTTTTGCCCTGCCATCATTTCTTTCTGGTTGATGTGCAAGTGAAGTCGCTGGGTCTTCCAAAGACCTTTGGTACACCTGCCTGCTAGGTGAGAGTGCCCCAAGCTGTCTGAGGTGCTGGTGGTGATTGTCTGGCCGGAAGGGTGGAGGATGAAGGGAGGACCCTTGTTCATGGCACAGGCCTCTGCCCACCAGAGAAATTCGTCCCTTATACAAGGGATCAGTGGGAGAGTATTCTCTAGGGCCTGAGAGTGGTGATACCAAAGGTTCTTTAAGTACCACTGAAGCTTTCTCATGAGAAGCTTGGCGAGAGGTATGACAAGGATGCAAAATGCCATGTATCCCAGGGCTTGCAGGAACTTCCTCGCAGTGAGGTGACTTCTGGAAGCCAGCTGGGTGAAGTAGAGAGGCAGGAAACTCTGCTTTTCTGGGGATAGGTTCATAGGTAGGTACTAGGTTATCTGCCCGAAGGCATTTATAAGCCTAGCCAGAATATGTTGTCTTTCGTCACCCCCTTAGATTAGTAAGAAGGCCATTAGGGTTGCTGTGTCTAGCACAGCTCCCAGGAAAACAATTTTCCTGGTGGGGTTTTGCTTTGATTTTTTTCTCATTGATAGTGAACCCTAGGAAGTTAGGAGTTTTTTGAAAAAGAGAAGATCCTGGAGCAACTTTTCTTTGCTCTTCACCTGCATGAGGCAGTCATCCAGGTAAGGGTAAATCTGTATATTTCTCGGTCTGCAGAATGCTATAGCTGGGGCCAAGCATCTGGCAAATACTCTGGGAGCAGTAGATAAGCCAAAGGGCAGTGCAGAAAACTGAAAGTGCTGATTGCTGCTCTGAAGCGCAAGAATTTTCTGCAAGATTCCCTGATGGGGATGCGGAGGTAGGCATCTTTTAGGTCTATTGTCACCAGCCAGGCATTTTGTGCAGGCATAGGCAGGAGCTGCTGCAAGGTTAGCATTTTGAATCTGGAGACCAAAAAAAGAGGTGTTCAGTTTGGATAGATCCAGGATGGGGGCACCAAGTGCACTCTTTTCTGGGAACAAGGAATAGTCTGGAGTAAAAACCTTTTCCTGTTTGATCCGGAGTAACAGGTTCTACTGCCCCCAGGGATATTAGGGTTTTTACCCGTTTTAATGCCTCTGCCCACTGGTTTGGGTGAAGGTCTGGGTACCCTCTTGGAATTGGGAGTTTGCTGAAGGAGAATCTCTATCCCTGAGAAATTATTTTTAATACCCATTGGTCCTTGGTTATAGAAACGCAATTGTCCTTGAAGAGGGTGAGGCTTCCTCCTAGTTTTAGAGGAGTGAAAGGAGGGCAGAGGGGGGAGGGAGAGTCATTGTGAGTGCTTACTATAGAAGCTTGGCTTAGAACTCCTGCCTTAGAGATGGAAGTGGTCCATGGTTTGCTTCTTTGCTGGCCCTGGGATAGGGGGCCTGGATGTACTGACCCTGGGGGGCTTACTTTGGTCCTGTCTGCTGGATGCAGGGAATGCCCAGTGCTTAGAGGGGAAGTTCCTACTAAATCTGGGTGGTTGAACTTGTAAGTAATCTTTTACTGTTTGCATAGATTTTGCTTGGTCTTCCATGTTTTTGAGCATCTTGTCTGCTTTTTCCCCCCAAACAGACATACCTTATCTAGGGGTGCATCAATAAGTTCAGACTTGAGATGATCAGGGAGAGGTTTTTCCTTCAGCCATGCATGTCGTCTAATAACAGATCCTGTCACTGCTGCCCTGCTAGAGGCTTCTAGGGCATCATATCCACATTGTAATGAGTGCTTGGCCACTTGACAAGCAGAGTGTAGTAATTCTGCCAGCTCTTTTGAGCTGGCACCATCAGGAGAGGTAGCAATCTTCTGTTTTAATTGTTCCAAAGTGTGTTGTTGATATTTTAACATATGGAACTGGCAGCAGAGTCCTCTGATAGCCAAGGTTGCAGAGGTGTATACTTTCTTACACCATCTGTCCAGAGCTCTGGAGTCTTTGTCAGAAAGAAGAGGATACTTGGCAGAACTAGTCTTCGCTCCTTTGGATCCCTGTGTAATGACCTCTGGGTCTGCAGCAGGGTTCCTGTACAGGTATTTGCGAGAATCTGGTATTCTGTAGTACCCGTCCAGTTTAGCTGGAGCAGGAGGCAGGGCATTAGGGGCTAAACTGGATTTAAGGAAATTATCATCCACCACTTCTAGAATAGGTGGGATGGCCAGGGGTCTGTACTGGGGCAGGTCCAGAAACTCTAAGTCATTTCTTTGACTGTGGGTAGTCCTGAGATTCCCATTGAACATGTTCCCTGAGGGAGTGAAGGGTGTCCCCGAAGGAGAGGTCCTCTGGAGGGGAGGCAGAGGGGATAGATTCCTCTGCATTTGAATCCTCAAACAGTTAAAGGCTGTTGGTCCTCTTCAAAGGCAGAATAATCAGATTCCTCAGACTCTCAGTCTGTCAATTTCTGGAGAAGGAACCCTTTTCCTTTTCAGAGTGTGGGCTTGAGCATCTCAAATAAAGGAGATGAGATCCTCCACTATTTTAAGCATTTGAGCTTGGGGTGGGGGAGCAGTAGCAAGACGATGGCTAGAAGCAGATTTCCAAGGAGTGGCCTGGCTTCAAGTCCTGAGAGAATCTGTCAGTCTCTGAGAAACGGTAGTCGAAAAAGAAGATGTCTGTTTTTGTCTAGAATCGGTAGTGCGAATGGCCTCCTCGGAAGCCAGTGCCAGAGTCGTGGCTCCTGACCCAACCAAGGCAGAGACAGCCAAAGGCTCGGAAGACGAAGAAGATTTCTGCAGCATACCGGACTCTGAAAGGGTCTCGGCAGAGGCCTGCATAGAAAGCAAGTCGGGCATCAGGGGCTGCGAAAGCGCCTCACTGAATTCCGGAGAACTGCCGACTTGCTTAGCAGTAGCGTCGTCGGAAGGCTTATCCTTGTGTGGTCTGTCTATCTTTACGTTTATTTGGAATGTCAGTGGATTGTTGGCTGACGGACGCCATATCGAAATTCAAAGATGGAATATGAACACAACTGTCTACAAAAAGAGCTCTATGGCGAATGGATCTCGCATTAAAGAGGGCACAGAACCAGCAAAGAGGGACGTCGTGGTCTGGGCCTAAACAAGTAATGCAGTAAGAATGAAAGTCTTGGTGTGAGATCTGCTTTCCTCAGACAAGACAATTGTTAACTTTTCTGGACATCGGTTAGAGCAAGATAAAAGGGTCCCCAACAGGGTACTTAGCTTTAGACGTTTTCTGCTGAAATTTGACTTCTGGTAGTGACCAACCGGCACTCGTGTGAACTGCTTCTGCTACGGCTCCATAGTACGACAGAATGGGGTAATGGTGTCAGCTGCCATGCTTTATAGCACTGATGACCTGACATCAGACTACAGGTGACAGCAGCCGGCACACAAAAACATTGACTCTGGTATTCGGGCCGGCCGAGAGCTACCACAGCAGGGATAACCCACAAGTGATGACTGCAACAGTGAAACACGAAAAACATCGACTGGTGTTTTAGTCATGGTCTCAAACTGAATATAAAGAAATGCACCATCATTCCCTTCGGCACAAACAACATCCCCTCACACTATCAAATTAACAATACCGTAAGTACCCATGAAGTGGCAAGGACCTGGGATCACAAGTTGACTGTGATCTTAACATAGACCACCATGTGTCTACTGTAGTAAGGAAAGCTTTCTACTTAGCACACTATTAGTAAAGGCATCGCCTCAAGAGCAAAATAAGTTATAACCTCCCTATACTCTGCACTTATCCAGCCCATAATTGAGTACAACTCCCGGTTTGGCATGTACTGTATGTACTAAGCACCTGCAGCAATTAGAGAGACCTCAGATGAAGATCAAGGGGCTCCAGCATGTGTTTTACACCTTACACAGGCCAACTGAAGTCCCTATTACTATACTCCACATCGTACAGACTTCTTAGAGAAGACTTATGTCTGGCCTACAGAGCAATCCAAGACCCAAACCTAATGAACTTGCTGCATATCTGTAAATCAAACAGGACTTCAGCTACCCTTTTTAGGGACCTAAATATGGCCTGTGACTTAAATATGACATGCTGGGGTACAGACTTCTCTTCCAGCGACTGCCGCATCTTTGGAACAGGCTACTGATTCATGTGAAACAGAGCACCTGTATGACATTTTTCAAGAGGAATCTGGATGAGTGGATGGGGCACTGTAATTTCTTACTGGGGATGCAGCCCACAACCCTCCTGGACATGGGCAGTCATCACTAAATACAATCTTGGGTATCGACTAGCATTTCTATGGTATTACATTGGGATGAAACAGCTGGTCTTAAAATGACTTCCGGGTCAATAGCCTAGTAATCTCCTATGATCCTATTACAAAAACAAACTGTGGTGAGGAGAGAGAATCTGGAATTTGGGAAATGAGAGATGTTCTGAAATAGCTACATTCAGCAGAAATACAGTACGATATTAAATGCAACCTTAGCAAAAATGGGAAGATTAAGCATTGCAGATTTTTTAATGGAAAGAGCAAGTACATACAATTATAAGCTTATACTAACTGCAAAGAAATGGAAAACTGACCATCAGATTTTAAACTATGTAGTGATTAATATGATTATAACAGGAGGCTTTAGTTGTGATTTAAGAGGGGAGCATAAAAGATACAAGAAAAATGTTATAAAATGTGGTAAGTTAAAACTTTGGGACAAAAATTCATGGACTTACAAAAATAGCATGTATAGAACTGAAATAGATTTTATAGTATCAGAAAGCTGAGTTATAAGAAAAGGAGAGATAGTTGAAAACAGGATTTTCAGATCATCCTGCAATATAACTGGCGATAAAGGAAAACAAAGAATGTATAAAATAGGCAAAGAAATAAAAAGAATAAACAAGAAAGCATGGCATGAAGAAGGAAACAGATTAGTCACGGTTATGGAAAGATCATATTACTATGAGAACATTTTATAAAAACTGGTCTGAATGGTGGATGATATTAGAGCTGATAGGGATGGCTTTAAATAAAGAGAACCGTAAAATTTTAGGTGATGTAGCAAAGACCGTATATACTATTTAATAATGAATGAATGTTTGTGCTCGGTATAAAATTTGAGAATAAAGACACAGAATTCAAAGGAAAAAACAGAAGAAATAAAAACAAACCTATCTTTTCTGAAGAACATATAAATTATTATTCAGAAAAAAGGCTTACTTGATAAATTCAATATGGTTGGGAAAAATAGCATACTTAACAAGTAAACGTATTTATGTTACCAACAGTACTTAAAAAGGAATTCATTTTTAATTTATATGGTGCTCTAGATTAAACCCACTAAATGGGGTTTTAGATTAAACCCAGTAAAAAGAAGAGTTTTGTATGTAAATAAATAGGAAGAAGGTTTAGAGTTAATTAACCCAGTAGCATATGCTGCTTCATTAAATTTGTACAAAGTGTTAACGTGGCTAAATGAAAAAAAAATGGGAGATTAGTAGTAAACTTGTAGAAATAAAAGTACAATACATTTTGGGGTATGGTAAAGAGTAAAAGAGAGAGAGTGTATAAATGAATAAATAAAATGTTACCAAGAAAAATTTTGTGGAAAATAAAAATTGATGATACAAAAAGCTAGAAAAGTACAGTACAAGAACATAATGATAAAACATTACTATGCAAAGTCATGGGAAAAATCCTACAAATGAAAAAATGAAAGCTAAAATAAGCAAATGGTGTAATCAGAAAGCAGAATGTCAAGATATTTTGTGAAGACTAGTAATAAATAAAGTACCAGTAAAAGGAAATATTCCATATAAAAAAGAAAAGTGATAGAATGTGTTTACATTGTAAAGAAGAAGAAATTACGGAAAGTGTGTTTCTCAATGTAAAGAGTAACACAAAGTTCTAACAAACTACTAATTCAGACTAGCAAAATTAATAACACAGCCGGTGACTGTCTCTTTGCAAACTCTGTAAGTAGATCCTGGAACTCCCTTCCAGCTGATATTACCTTACTTTCCACCTTAGGTCAATTTAAAACTAGACTCAAACAACATTTGTCACTTAACTGGCTATGTCAATGTATCAAGCCTGGCTAACTCTCTCTAGAATGTGTAAAAACCCATTAACCAGTTTACTGTGTAATTTAATTTAATCCTGACGTGCTCAGGATTAACTGTAACCTGTGGAACTTGTTTAAATTGCTTACTTATGTAATCTCTGTAAATAGTCTGTTTGTAATATGTAATGCTGTATCTGCTTACCCTTGGAGCTTTTCTCCCCGGGCCTCCGCTGAAAATGGACATGCATCCAGTCGGACTATCCCGGTCAACAAATGTAAAATAAAAATAAAATAAATAAATAAAAGTTATGGGGAAAACTGTAAAGAAGATTTTTTTCAAAGATAAAAAGAAGTGGATAAAATAGCAAGAATATGATTAAGTATGGATATTATAAAAATAGAAGAAAAATATTAAAAGACTAAAGTTATTTTACGTCATGAGTTATATAAAATTAAAGAATAAATGAAATGATGTTGGTAAATGGATTTTAGCAACAATACCGAGTAAAATCAGATGGCGATTGTAGAAAAAGGAGTGGGTGTCTAATAGAGATGAACATTTATTATCCTCTGTAAAGGAAATTATAAACATGTAAATTTGTATACCTATATATTTGTACATTTGTAAATATATGAAAACATATAAATATACTATAAATAAATGTTCTTTTTATACTTCAATAAAGGACCCCTACTCTTTTTGTTAGGTGCCATGGGATCTTTTACAGCCACCTGAGCTACCACCAACTCAGGTAGACGGGGCCTTAACTTAATGTCTCTTCCCGATGGATGACACACTCAGAACCCCCATAGTGCCTTTTTTAGGCAAGGCTCAAATTCTAAACCTACCACGCTAGAACACAAAAAAGGAAAAAAAACTAAGAGTAATGCTGCTCAATGCCAGAAGTCTCAATCTCAAGATGCACACACTCGAGGCCCTTCTCAGTATGGAGAACATCGATGTCTGTGCTGTGACAGAAACCTGGTTCAAGGCTCCCGAGAGCACCCCAGCACTATCAGGTTTCACCTCATATCATGCGTTCCGGCCCCAAAATGCGGACAACACCAAAAAAGGAGGGGGGTGTCCATATTCATAAAGGACACCCACACCTCAAGGTTGGTGGCAACGCACGATGCATCGGAGACCATCCAGGTGCAATTAACCATAGGCAAGACTGCTCTGCAATTTGTAGCATGTTACAGGCCACCCTCTCAAACTCAGGAACCTCACACGGCCTTCCTGAAAACACTGGAGGGGATAAATGTATCTCCAAACACCATCATACTAGGTGACTTCACCCTAATATAGACTGGGAACACTACTCAAGCCCAAACTCTCTAGCCCAAAGGTTCCTGGAATTCATAAACTCAAATGCCATGGAACAACTAGTCACCATCCCCACAAGAGGAGAAAACATACTTGATCTCATCACCACAAACATGGGTTCACAATGTTCAACATCGGAAGTATACCCCTCACTGGTGAGATCAGATCATAAACTAATCTCGCTGGAGGTCCTCATCCCGCCCCAACCTGAAATAAAAAAGACCACAGTGAAAAACTTCTCAAAAGCCGACTTCACACTTCTAAAAACTAGTGTGGTCTCCTTTAAGGCCCCTGAGCCAGTGGTAAACATTACTCAAAGCCTTCTTTAGCTATGTTAGAAACCTAGGAGGAAACTCCCAGATATGCTCAGAATTAGTCCAAAATGATGTGAAGATTACTGAACCTACACACATTGCCAACATACTGGCTGACAGGTTCAGTGCAAACTCCCCCCCCCCCCAAAAGGAGAGATATCTATACCAGAGGATTGTATCCCCCCAAACATCTCCAACGCCCAGGTGAGAACTGCTCTCTCCAAGGCAAAAAACACAGCATCCATGGGACCGGATGGTGTCCCCGGCTGTGTGCTCCACGAACTCAATGAGGAATTAAACCCACAGTTAGGACAGCTGTTTAATCTTAGCATCACCTCAGGATACGCATTGCCCAAGGAGTGGCGCACGCGACTGTGGTCCATTTCACAAGGGCAGTGCCTCCACCACCTGGAAATTACCGTCCCACTAGCTTAACAAGCCTTATCTGCAAAGCCATGGAGAGGATCATAATGGAACTCATAAATAAAGACATAGGGAACTTGCAGACTTTGGATCCAACCCAGTTTGGCTTTGTCAAAGGCAGAGCATGCCTTTTAAACCTGGTTGACTTTTTCGAAACAGTCACCAAGGCCATTGATGAGGGAAAGGCAGTCCATACAGCCTACCTCGACCTGGCAAAGGCCTTCGACACAATACCCCACTCAGGTATCATCGAAAAACTCATCAGCTTGAATGTAAACCCATACATCACAAGATGGGTTGCAAACTGGCTAAGTGACAGAACCCACAGGGTCAGAGTTGCTGGAGCCATGTCAGACTCAAAGCCTGTCACAAGTGGTGTACCACAGGGCTCAATCCTGGGTCCACTCTTGTTCGGCATCTACTTTTCTGAAGTACAAGCAAACACAGGAGGGTTATGGCTGACAAAGTTTGCAGATGACTGCAAACTGGGCCATAGTCGAAAACACTTCTGACACAGATATCCTTCAGAAGGGCCTCACAGAAACGGATAACTGGTGCCAGAGCCATGGCCTAAAGTTAAACGCCAAGAAATGCATAGTCATACCCTTCGAAAACAAGGTTACCCCTAGCTACCATATAGGTGGCAATCCACTGAGCACAGAAGAAGTGATCAGGGACCTGGGGACCCAGGTTGACACTAGCCTTTGTTTGACACTCATGTTGCTAAAGTAGTCAGGAAAACCTTCTACATTGCCCACCTGATCATGAAGGGATTCACATCTAGATCAAGGGAGGTCATCGTCCCCTGTACTCATCACTCATTAGACCTATGATTGAGTACAATGCCCCATTCGGAATGTATCTGACCCGACACCTGCAGCAGCTGGAAAGGCCCCAAAAGTTCCTCACCAAGAGGATAAAGGGTCTCAAAATATGTCTTATGCTGCCCGACTGAAAGAACTCCAGCTCTATTCAGTCTCATACCGCTTGCTCAGAGGTGACCTGTGCCTGACATATAAGGCCATGTCAAACCCAGATTTGATGAATATGCTTCACCTCAAAAAATCTAGATCCCTAAGAACCACAAGGGCGGGAGACTTAAACCTTGACACGGTTATTAATAGGACGTGCTGGAGGGACAGATTCATCACCCAGAGACTCCCTATGCTGTGGAACAAAATCCCGGTACATGTGAGGCAGAGCACCTCGCTGGCCTTGTTCAAGAGGAATCTTGACCAATGGATGGGAGATCGCAGATATACCCCAGGGATTACTTCAGTGTCACTGCTTGACAGAGGCACAGCAAAATAATAGGCATAGTTTTATTCAAACTAAAGGGGTGGCGAAAGCCACATATCTATGGGCTAGGCTTATAAATGCCCTAGGGCAGATAGCCTAGTATGAACCTATGAACCTATTGCAAAACATGCCAAGGTTACAGTATAATGAACCATTAGTAACAGGACAGCATTAGGGTTTGGATGAAATTATAAAAAATACAGCCCTTGAAAAAAGAGCAGCCAGCATGTTAGATGACGGAAGTGAGGGTTCCTTTGTTACAGAACTAGTAAGTAGGGTAAGAAGAGCGCTGAAAACTCATACAATAAATGGATATACAGCAATAATGCGGAAGTGGCAAAATCTGTTAAACAAGAAAACTGATTTGGCCACAAGGGACTGGATGTGTCAACTACAAAAACATGCAGCCAAGTCTTGGACATTTAGAAATTTTACATGGAAGTATACCCGCAAATAATTTTAAATCTCACACAGAGAACAAAGATCCTGAGTCAATTCTATGTGTTGGAGGTGTGCAACTGTGACATGAACCAAACAGCATCTGTTTTAGCCTTCTTCACATCTGGACACATTTAAAAGAAATACAAAAATTTAAAGTATGCTTCCCATGTTATCACGCAGGAACATGTGGAAGCGAAAAAACTTGAACACTCACTCCCGTGAGGCTTCCCTCTCAGGATATTCTCAATCAGCTGTCACAGAAGAGACTGGGAAAGGAGTCGGAGCTTTTGAAAGCTGGACACTACTGGGTTACTTTGGCATATAACCCAAAATGGCACTGAGGCAGTGATAATGATGAACATTTACAACTCAAAGTCTTAACCCACTGCTCCACCTTCTAGACAAAAGGCTTTGAACCCTAACCCTCTGCCATAGGAAACTTCAGCATTGACCAGCTGTGCTGATAAGTAACATGCATAGCTTCTGTGGCTATACCAATGGTAGCCACGGTTATTCGGTACTTACCAAATGGACCATTTAAACTAGCCAGTTAGCATTTTATTTGTACACATATGCATATATTTGTACTCTTATCACAAAGCACTTGTTTTTAGAATTAGAAATCTGAAATGGACCCCAAAATTAAAAAAAATAAATAAATAAAATGTACAGTTTCTGTGGTTATCGCTCAATAGTCACATGCGTTAAAAACATTCAGCTATTACTTGCAATTTCAAGTTTACAACTATTTCTTTAGCTGCATGGTAAATCTTCCCGGCAACTTTCAATGCCCATTAAGAAAACCACTGATGCAATCAGTGATGCTTCTGTAACCCAGCACAGTACAGTTGTGTACACTTACCATAAATGTAGATGTTCAAGTGTATTCACTGTTGCAGTCATTACATTTGGGTAATCTGCTGGCAGGTTGCCCTCAGTCGGCCTGAATTCCAAAGTCTTGGGTCCTGCATTGATTGCTGTCTTTTCTTCCATGACGTCAGGTCATCAGGGGTATAAAACATGCAGCAAACGCCATTTTCTTTAGTTTTTCTTGCTCCCGATGTCAGGTGCCCCCAAAAAGGTAGCCAATTTATATATATATATATATATATATATATATATATATATATATATATATATATATATTATACATATATATATATATATATATATATATATATATATATATATATATATATATATATATTATATATATATATATATATATATATATATATATATATATATAGATATATATATATATATATATATATATATATATATATATATATATATATATATATACACATATATATATATATATATATATATATATATATATATATATATATATTATGCATCAATATAAACTTTACCTTCGTCTACAAGCAAATACATGACAGGGAGATGGTGGGAGGGCAACCTGGACTGCAACAGTGAATACACTCGAACATCTACATTTATGGTAAGTGTACACAACTGTACTATGTTCTCAGTGTTTCACTGTTGCAATCATTACATTTGGGTAGAATCCCAAAGCTATGGTTGGGGGGCTGGAGCTAAACAGCATTAGGTGCAGCTATAAGGCCCTGCAGCACTGCAGTGGCAAAGCCTGCCCTGGACTTAGAGTAAAGAGGAAAATGGTAATGCTTTGTAAAGCTGTAATCGGAACTCCAAGTAGCAGCCTCTAGAATGTCTTTGGTTTGTATTCCGCTGAGAAAGGCTGCTGAAGTAGCTGCAGCTCTGATGGAATGAGACATAATGCCCTTGGGCACAGGTTTACTATGGTGCAAGTAGCAGAAACGGATACAGTGACTTATCCACTTTGAAATTGCCTGCTTTGAAATAGCCTTTCCTTCTGATCCTGCAGCATATGACACTAGTAATTGCTCAGTTTTTCTTACAGCTTTAGTCCTGCTCAAGTAGAATCTTAGCTGTCTGCGTACGTCCAAGGAATGCAGAATTCTTTCCCCCTTGTTCTGCGGCTTTGGATAGAAAGTTGGCAGATGAATTGTTTGGTTAAGGGCCACACTGGAAACCACCTTAGGCATAAAAGTAGGATTTGTCCTCAGAGACACCCTGTCTGGGTAAAATATGATAAAAGGCTCTACAGCCATGAGGGCCTGTAGCTCTGAAACTCTTCTTGCTGAAGTAATTGCTAGCATCAGAGCGGTTTTCCATGATAAGAACTTTAAAACAACAGTAGCAGCTGGTTCAAATAGAGGCAGGGTGAGCAGTTGCAGCTGGTTCAAATGGAGGCAGGGTGAGCTTTTCCAACACATAATTGAGGTCCCATGCAGGTAATGGTGATCTTCTAGGACGCCTTACATTTTTGGCTCTTCTAAGATGCTGCTTTAGTAAAGGATGAGAAAAGATCGGTAGCTCTGTATTGCAATGAGCCGAAATGGCAGAGGCATGGATTTTGATTGATGAGAAAGATAGGCCTTTGTCAAGCATCTCAGTCAAGTATTGTAATATCTGAGGCATATTTGGTTCTGCTGCATCAGTTCCTTGTGCTGGATTCCAAGCACAGAATCTCTTCCATTTCTCAGCATAAGATTTTCTAGTACTAGGCCTTCTGGCTTCCAAAATGACATCCATCACAGCTTTACTGAGAGGTGTTGTTTGTATGACTACATGATTAGCCACACTGCCAGGTTCAGAGTCTGTAGTTGATTGTGCAGGATCTGATTGTTTTGCTGGGAAAGTAGTTGTGGTCTTTGAGGTAAGGTCCAAGCTGGGTATCGAGACAAGTTCCTTAGGATTGGGTACCAGTATTGGCGGGGCCAGTCCGGGGCAATTAATATCATCTTTGGCTTCTCTTGTCTGACTTTTAGGAGGACCTTGGGTAGAAGAGGCAGAGGAGGAAAGGCGTATACAAATAGGTTTTTCCAACTGAAGGATAGGGCGTCCACTTTCCATGCTTGTCTGTGATAAGTCCTTGTGCAGAATCTTTTCAACTGATAATTTTGAGAAGCAAATAGATCTATGTCTGGGCTCCCCCATTTCTCCGTTATGTTGAAGACTTGTGGATTTAGTTTCCACTCGTGAGGATCCATAAGGTTTCTGCTTAAATCGTCTGCCAGAGTGTTTTGTTTTCCTGGCAGGAATTGAGCTTGAAGATGCATTTGGTAGGTCAACGCTGTGTCCCACAGTGCCATGGCTAATCTGCAAAGGGGGTATGAGTATGTGCCCCCTTGCTTGTTTATATACCACATGACTGTGGTGTTGTCCGTCTTTATCAGTAGTTGTCCTGGATGAAGCAAGTCCTTGAAGGCTGTTAGAGCATTTTGAACAGGTAGCATCTCTTTCTGGTTGTTATGTCGATTAATTTGTTTTGGTGTCCATAAGCCCTGAATGCATCTTCCTGCCATGTGGGCCCCCCAGGCATAATCTGATGCGTCTGTTGTTAAGGTTTGGCTGGCAGGGGGTAGAGTGAAGGGCAGTCCCATGTTTTGGTGACAGGTCTTTGCCCACCACAGAAACTCCTGTTGTAGGCAGGGTATGAGAGGAATCATTGTTTCCAGACTCTGTGAATGTTGACCCCATAAACTTTTTAGGTACCACTGAAGTTTCCTCATATGCAGTCTTGCATATGGAATTAGTAGGATGCAGGATGCCATGAAGCCCAGAGCCTGCAGAATTTGTCTTGCAGAAGACTGGGTTTTTGTTGCCATCAGTTTGAAGTAAGTAGTCAGTTGCCTTTGCTTGTCTGGCGTGAGGTAAGCCATCTGGGCAGTTGTATCTAAGCTTGCACCCAGGAAGGTTATCTTTTGAGAGGGTACCAGTTGTGATTTCTTTTCGTTTATTGTGTACCCTAGGCATGTTATAGAAGCCTTCTCACAAATGCCAGGTGTCGAAGAAGAGTGTCCTTGTTCTCTGCTTGAATGAGACAGTCGTCCAAGTAAGGATATAATTGTATACTTCTTTGTCTGTAAAATGCAATTACTGGTGCCAGGCACTTTTTAAAGACCCTGGGCACAGTAGATAAGCCAAAGGGCAGTGCAGAGAATTGGTAATGCATTGGCTTAATCTTGAATCTGAGGTATCTTCTGCACAATTGTCTTGGGACATGCAGGTATGCCTCTTTTAGGTCTAAGGTCACCAGCCAACCATTCTTGCCCAGCATGGGCAGAAGCTGCTGCAAAGTCAGCATTTTGAATTTTGGAATACCCAGGTATGTGTTCAAAAAATCAATAAATCCAGTATTGGCCGCCAGGCCTTGTCCTTTCTGGGTACCAAGAACAGTAGAGTAAAAAACCTTGTCCTTTTTCCTGTTGTAGCACTGTCTGAATGGCCTCCATATCCATGAGGGACATAACCTGTTTCTGTGCCTTTGCCCATTGATTTTTTGGCAGATCTGGCCAACCATTTGCCATTGGCAGAGTGTGGAAATGGAATCTGTATCCCTGTGATACAATGTTTAGTACCCACTTGTCCTGGCCTATTCACTGCCAATTTTGAGCAAAAAGTGCTAATTTTCCCCCTATGGGTGCTGCCAAAAGATAAATGCTTGGTGTAGGCAGAGGGAAGTCATTGGGATTGCTTTCTGTAGGTTTGCGCTTTATCTCCTCCAGATTTTGAGGTGGAAGCGCCCCATTGCTTTGACCTGTATGAATCTTGCACCTGGTATCTGGAACCCTTAGGGTGTCTGGATTTGCCCCTTTGAGCTCTGTCTGACACAGGAAAGGACCAATTTTTTGTAGGCCAGTGTCTACTGAATCTTGGTGGCTGCACATGTTAGAAATCTAGCAGTTTGCATAGACTTAGCTTTGTCTTCCATTTTCTTTAGAACCTCTTCTGACTTAATACCAAACAGAGAATTCATGCTGTAAAGGTGCATCTAGCAATTTAGCTTTAACATGATCAGGCAAATTTTGTTCCTTTAACCAGGCATGCCTCCTAATCACAGATCCAGTAACTGCGGCCCTGCAGGAGGCCTCTAAGGAATCAAAACCACATTAAAAAGTATGCTTTCCAACTTGTTCAGCTGCATGCAATAATTCCTGCAATTCCTTATTTTCTGCACATTCTGAAATCAACATAATTTTCTGTTTCAGCAATCCCATAACATGTTGTTGGTACTTAATCATATGAAATTGGCAGTTTAAGGCCCTGATTGTCAAGGTTGCAGATGTATAAACCTTTTTCCCCCATCTGTCTAGTGCCCTTGAATCTCTGTCAGAGGGTGTAGGATTTTTTGCTGGTGAGGCCTTAACTCCCTTTGGACCCTGTGAAATGGTTTCAGGATCAGCAGCAGGGTTTCTAAATAAAAATTTATGAGAGTCAGGTACCCTGTAATATCAGTCAGGCTTACTGGGAGCCGGAGGTAAGGAGTCAGGAGTCAAGCTTGCCTCTGAAAACACATCATCCACAATGTCTAAAACAGGGGGGGTAGCTAAAGGCTTGTGCTGATGGAGAAAGAAATCTCTGAGCCTCTTTTTTGATTCCGAAAAATCTTGACTCTCCCAGTGAAAATGCTCCCTCAAAGTATGCAAGGTTTCTCCAAATGAATAATCCTCAAGAGGAGATGCAGATGGAAAAGACTCCTCAGCATCAGAATCCTCATAGGGAGGTATAGACTATTCCTGATCAGAATAGGAATCAGAAGAAATAGAAACCTGATCTGAAGATTCATAATCAGTGTCTTGCCTAGGCCTCTTATCTGGAGGGGGATGGGTACCCCTGATCAAAGTAATAAGGTCTTCAGCCGTTTTGATCATCTGTTTTTTAGGCATAGAAGCCTTGTGCACGTGTCTCATGCGTCAGTTTTTTAGTTTTAGAAGTTGCTTTTGTCTTTCGTTTTGCAGCTGTTGTCGGTTTGATATACAAATGTTGAGGTCTGAATACACCCTCAGAAGCTGGTGCCTGCTCAGCGGCTCCGGACCCATCCGAGGGAGATACATCCATCGGTCCAAAACCTTAAGTAAATTGCGGCATGGGTGTCGGTAGAGGCCTGCGACTCGAAGGTAGCGGGTATCAGGGGCTGCGAAAGCGCCTCACTGAGTACCGGCGACTGGTTTAGGAGAAGCTTCGCCGGTCTTGGATCTCGATTGCCTTTCTCTGTCCTTTTCTTTGCGTTTATGTACTCCGGTAGTCGGATTGCTATCCGATGACATTTCAGGGTAGTTAAATCTGTTTCCAAAATACTTTGATGCAAAAATATACCAATGCTTAATAGTGTGTTGGTTAAATCTAGCACAAAACCGACAGCCAGGCACGTTGTGATCAGGGTCTAGGCAAGGAATACAGTACAAATGGAAATCCTTATGAGTTATTTGCTTCCCACAAGTAATACAATTATTAACTTTTTCTGACATCAGTAAAAAGCAAGAAAAAAAAGTTTCCCCAATGGGGTACTTAACTTTAGTGAAGGCTTCGGTTCTGAAACTCAAAACTCTAATTTTTCAGTAGTCGGCCGACCGGCACTTGCGAAAATGCTTCTGCTTCGGGCACCGCGTGGCAAGAAAGACTAAAGAAAATGGCGCCAGCTGCATGTTTTATGCCCCTGACGACCTGATGTCATGGAAGAGAAGACAGCAACCGACGCAGGACCCAAGACTTTGGAATTCAGGCCAACTGAGGGCAACCTGCCAGCAGATTACCCAAATGTAATGACTGCAACAGTGAAACATGAAGAAAACATCTTCCCTTCAGTGATGCCTCTAACCCAGCACCTGGCTTATAAAAGAGTCCCCTTTACTCTGTGTGTGTGTGTGTGTGTGTGTGTGTGTGTGTGTGTGTGTGTGTGTGTGTGTGCGTATGTGTGTGCGTATGTGTGTGCGTATGTGTGTGTGTGTGTGTGTGTGTACATGTGAAAAAACATCCTCTTCAGCAGACCTCGGAAGCGCTATGAAGCTGTGCTCATAGTAAACATTTCCAAGATCTACAAGTCAAGCTTTGAGTGTTGGGAAAACAAACTAAAAGAAAATGAGCAATTTACTAATTACACAAGATAAAGTAGGAATGCAGTTATTCAGCCAGAAAGGGACCAAAACTCCACAAAAGCACTTTACCAGTTTGTAGACCACCATGTAGTTCAATCCCATGTGAATGTTTTCAGAAGAGCATTCCCCATAAAAACAGCAATTTATATTTAAGCCAAACATTCTACCTCTTAGTAGTTTATATACTCATCTAAAAAGACAAAGGAAGGGTAATACAGGAATGTTAATACCAGCAGGTGTACAGCACCTTTAAACATGTCATAAAGTAGTCCTTCCTCTGACGATTAAATACAGAAATAAATACAAGTACCACATAAAAAAACCTTAAGAACATATATGTTAAAAAAATGTCTATTTTGATTAAATGCAAGAAGGTGTTCAGGGGTACACATGGTACAGATATTACAGTTTTGAGTTAGTTGCTCATAATCATCTTGTGCTGGCATTGATCTATGCCATGCACAAGCCAGACTGCCTTATCACTTACAGAAGGTCAATTTGTTGCAAGGATATTTTTAATTTAAACAAAATAGTGTAAGAAACTTGTGTGTGTGGAAGATTTTCAGTCCATATATCTCTAGTTAATCACTGTACATTAATCGGATCAGACAATAGTAGTAGAAGTAGCGAACAAACTCTTAAGTCAAAAAAATAAAAAAATATATATAATTTGAAATATTGTACAGAATTACTAAGTGAGGCAGCCACGGTGGTGCAGCGATTAACAATGTCGCCTCACAGCAAGAGGTTCTCCGGTTCAATCCTCGGCTGGGGTGCCTTCTGTGCAGAGTCTGCATGTCCTCCCTGTGGTCATGTGGGTTTCCTCCCACATCCCAAAGACATGCTGTAGATGGATTGGACACTCTAAACTGGCCCTAGGCATGAGTGCATGCGTGTGTGTGCCTTCCGTAGAAGGTTGGGCTCTGGGCTGGCAACTCGATACCATAAAACTCCACTGCCAGTCATGAGTAGACCAGTAATCCACTGTGGTGACCCCTAACCGGGAAAAGCCGAAAGAAGAATAAATACAGAATTACTAAGTATTCGAAAGTAACCCAAGCAAGGCAGGCAGCCTGTTTCCATTCGAAGATCCTTTATTAAGTACACAGATAAGCGATCCAAGTAAAACAAAAATAGTTTCCTCACAAGCTTTCTAAATATATATATATATATATATATATATATATATATATATATATATATATATACATACATACATACATACACACACACACACACACACACACACACACACACACATATATATATATATATATATATATATACATACATACATATATACACACACACACACACACACACACACACACACACACACTTTTTATCAGGCAAGGGAGTGGTTTATTGTGCTGTAAAACAAAGTGTTATATTTTTAATTTAATATACCGTCAACTGCTTTAACTACCTATTACAGCGATTAAAAGTCATACCCAGTCTTTTCTTCGACTATGTGTGGTGAAGTCATAAACAGGGACTTTGACACTCTTCCCCTTTTTCAGCTTCCTGATGGTGTTGATCAGCAACTCAAAGTCAAATGCATCTGGATGGTCAAAGTTGTACTCATTTTTGGCAGCCAGCACCTGCTCTTCCTTGCTCAGCACCTAGAATCACAAACAAAGTCTAGAAAGAAAACATACCTTAATGCACACAAACATTCTACTGTGTATAGAGAGTAATGTACGTTGCATCTAAACCACTACTACACTTTCCCATATGCAAGCTGTAAATCTGGATATTTTGTGAACTGGTCAAACAACACTTTTCAGTCACAATCCATGTCATAACTAAGTGATTTAAATTCATCATAAATAAAAAACAGCATCTAAATACATCTTCTGAAAGCTCACATTATTAAAAAGTGAGGTTCATCATCATTCAAGAATAGAAAGCCTAATTGAGGAACAGGCAATAAAAGCAGTAGCCCAAATTATTCCAGGACCGAAATTCTACAGCACACTTGTAATTCAAGTAATAGGAAGTGGTGGTCCGAAAACTGCATGCATGATAATTTATGTGCCTGCCATCACATAATAGGGACATAACTATCAAACATACTTGACATAAGTGCTGAATACATGCAGCATTTATCCAGTGGCTAGATTAGCTCTTGTGAAATCCTAGAAAGCCAAGCACTCACAGCAGTATGTTACTAAAATATGCCACATGACTGTACAAAGCAGACCGTTTTAAGTCATACGAAGAGCTCAGTGATGTGAATAAAGATAAAACAGGAATTATGCAAGGACTTCTCATTAGTACTAATAAATGTGCACACTGATTGGCCAGCCCCAACAGCGTGCCCGTTGTAAATAGCACACATGCCAATAGAAAAAAAATCCCGCCAGTGAAGTACCATTGAGTGGCCAAAATTATCTACCGATGTATACAACGGAGGGCAGACCAAATACAAGAAAAATCAGGTATGTTCTGAAAAAGTAAAGAAAACTACAATTTCTTAACTATCCCTTCTTAAATCTCGGCACATTGTCGTACCTCTGAACTATCAGTATTTTTGAAAAATGTCTAGATTTTTTTGCCTCATACTATTAAAAACAAAATGCAACAGAGATTCTTTTTTTCTTAGCTGCTTCTGTTGAACAGCACTGATGTACTGTGCAAGCATGGAAATGCAAGTCCTATACACATGCATCAGAAAATGCAGAACAGGGGAAACAACACAGAGGAACAGTAGAGCCCTGTTATACAGACATATTTAAGAAAGGTAATTTCTTTCTTAAATAATGTCATTGTATAATAGCAATAACCTACTCCTGGGTGTGGGTAATGCTGGATTTACCCACAGTTGTCTTTGGTCACTCAGACTTCATCCTTGTTATCAAACCACACCAACCACAGGTAAATTCAGCATTGCCCACACCCGGCCATGGGTTATTGCTTAAGAAAACTATAATAACAGACAGGTTTACTGAACAGTGTTAAGATGGCTGCACCTGAAAAAAATGCAGAAACACCAACACACCGAAACAGCCAATGAAAATATCAAAAGGAAAGGGTTTCTTAAGTGGGAGTGCAAAGTCCCTTAGACTGCATCCACTTCCCCTTGCAGTTTGTAAATTAACTCAAAGACTACACTACAATAATACTGCAGAAAAACACTTGGTTTTATCAGCTTTGGTGGACGAGCACCGACTACAACCCAGACAACCACAGACCGACTAGCAGGTCGGATGCTTGACTGCTGGCAAACAGGAAAGCAGGCCTATCCTGGGAGAAGAGAATAGTGGAGACAGATGGAGCTGACGCTGACACACAGACACACACACAGACACGCACAGACACACACAAGTTATCCCTCAGAGAAGGAAGTCCAAGGCCAATGCAGAAAGGTGGCCTGGGTACAGATGTTAGGCTCACCAAGCCCCAATGGGTGGACTTCAGACCGAGCATGCAGAGGCATACACTTGCAAGGGGAGGGCATTGTAGAACACCGCCGTAATGCAGTTCACTCGTCCCTCTAACTAGGAGGGTGGGGGTTAGGCCATTGACATCAGCAAATAGCTTCCAGACTGACCCCCCGCGACAGCTCCAGCATCAGTTCCAGGTGAAATCCCCATAGCAAAGGAGTGAATGGACTCTGTCAAGAGAAGGTTTGGTAGTCAGAAAGCATGAGGCAAAAATAACCTAAACAGTGGATTTCGGTACAACATCCTCTATTCTGTTTTAGTCTGTGTTGGTATTTTCAAGTATTTTCTCTTAAAAATCAGAAGACAAAAGAAGAAATTCACAAAAAGAAAAAAATATTTTCTTCCTACTGTTAGGAAGCTTTATTAAGCCCCTAAACTCACAAAGGTTCTTGAGCCCCGAGTGCCTATACAGTCAACTATCTGAATCGGCCCTTGCTACCTTATGCCCATCAAGTATCCCAGTTGGGTGGGGTTCCTGAAAAAGTTCAGTGGGACAGTAGTCAGAGTTGCTTGACATGAATGGCGAGGGTGTGGCAGTCACAATGGCCCCTTTTGCCATCAAATATGTAACGGGGGAAGGATTTATTTCACGTTTTCTCTCCCTTCTGTTAAAAATCAGGAAAATAAAACTTGAAGTCCATAATACAGAGGACTAATTCTTGTGTGATCCCATGACCTACAGAAAAAAAGAGTTGCTAAGCCCTAACCCTCTAATTTGTCTGTCCTTCTCTGGGTCTAGTCCCCATTATCTACCAGGCCCCTCCCAGAAGTAAAGTAGCACTCTCCCACTGAATCCACTTTCCTCAGCCAACTTTCCAGTATTCAGGTTGCTGCAAGACTTCAAGTTCCTGGTACAGTTTAACCAATGCCCAGCATCACAAATCAATCATTTAACTGCAAGAAAGTACATTTCTGTAAGTAAACTTACCATAGCAGTCGACATTCGAATGGTCACTGCTCCAGTAGCCTAAGCTATATGGGTTACATCCTGCAAGGATATAACGGTCAGCCAGCTTCCAAAACTTCAAGGAATCTTCTTCACACTAAAACCATTAGTCAGCTCGAGCTAACTTGACTAAAAAAAGACAGGTTTGGGTGCCATACCCTTCAGACATTTCATGCCAACAGAGAGAGGGAAGCTGAACCATGAAAACACAATGCTAGGAACAAAAAATAAAAGTCCTCATCCTGGCAATAACACAAGAAACAGGAGGAATGGAGAGAGGGAGGGAACAAGAGGCTACTGCAGCAGTGATCATTCAAACATCAACGGTTATGATACATTTACTTACACAACTGTACTACATTCATCACCATGATCACTGCTGGATCACTGCTGGATTAGGCTAAACTATAGGGGATAGATTAACATGGTTTACAAATTTTAGAAGGTGGAAAAAGAACAGTCCAGGAACCTGTGGAGAAGGGTCCTAGCAAGCCTGATCTAGACCTAGGGAAGGAATCCAGCTTAAAGTGATTTATAAAAGTATGTACAGAGGAACAAGTTACTGCATCTAGAATACTTCTAGAATCCAACCCTTTCAAAAAGCTGTAGATAAAGCCAAGTCCCTGGTAGAGTGAGCCTTGACCCTGTCTGGAACAGTTTTGTTGTGGTGAATACTGTGATGCCCTCACACTGGCCCAGTAATCAAGGAGCCTCAATCCTCACCACTAGCACCAGAGAGAGGCATGCACATCGGGAAGGATAACAAGCACACACACAGTAAAGTACAATTTCCCTTAAGAGCACACAGAGATCTCAATCAGTCTGGGGCTGGTTTCTCCCTTTCTCTCCAGATCCCCAATAAGACTCCCCACTGGCACAGCTATAGGGTTCAGATCTCAGCCGAGTAGTCAAGCCAAAACCTCCAGCACCCTCTTTCTCCAACCAGTGCTTAGTGTTCCTGCCCAAGTAGCTGACACACACACACACAAACACACTTTTGAGATTTGGTTTATATACAAACACACAGACACTCCTGGGGAAGGGTGGCACAGGTTCTCCAGCTATGCCCTCTCCTGCCAGGCTATAAAGTAGTAATCACTGCCACCAACTACTATTATCAGCTACCAATAAGGTCCTTTCCAAAGGATGGCCAATTTCACTGTGTAATATTACTGTTATCCAAATAGTAAGTGTGACCCAGGGCTAAAGCTATTGGAGTGGCTTGGACAGTATCACCAAATACATGCAATGTACTCTAAGAGCTTAAATTACCTTTACACAAAACAGCCACAGTTAAAAGGTTTAAACATATTTAACAATAATTAATAAAAACAAGACAAATCTTATAAATTCAACACAGTGCTAATCAAGAGTTCAGAAATCACAGGAAAATGCTTTAAAATAATACCGTAGAACAGTTGACAAATATAGAAAACAGCTAGACCAATCTGGCTATTTCTATCTATCTCTAAGAGAAATCACTGTTCTAAATAAATATCTTGCATATTTCCTATGAGTCTCTAATGCAAGGACTTTTAAGGAATCACACAGTGAAAACTCTAGCCTTGCTAGATTTTTCTGTAAATTTTCACAGATTTGGTATGCCATTTGACATGTTTACTCACCGTTTTAAATTGTTATTAGGGATACTTTGCAAACAGCCTTATTGTAATACACATCAGCTAGGTAACCTTGCAACCTTGATTCCTCAGTGTAACAGAATTGCGCTCACCTACCTGAATTAATAAAGAGGAAGAATTTAACATGGAATGACGACTCGCATATTTCTTTCACTGTAGAAGCATTTAAGAATGAGGAAGAATTTTACTAGGACTGGGATACTATCTAATGATTTTTTCCTTTGGTTAGTAGCTGCTCAGTACCTCTTTCAACTTGCTGGTTTGGACGACATAGGTTTCCTAACATTCCAAGCTTCAGATTTGCTGAGATTTTGTTGATCCACCGATGTGGCTATCTTAGCAAGCAAGAGATTAGGGTACACGCAAGGCCACTATTCGAGTGGACCGCCTAGTGAATTTTGGCTTAAGCCTCATATTTGGTTAAGGAAAGGAAACATGGAGATGGAGAGACCGCCTTAAAGTAAACGCAGATACTACTTTTAGGCATTAAAGAAGGATCATCAAAGAAACCCTGTCCCCAGGGAAATGTAGGGTTGACTCACAATAAGAGTTTGTAATTCAGACACCTTTCTTGCAGAGGTCAAATCAATAAGTAAAACTACTGTCCTTGTTAAGAATTTCAAGTCAGCCTGGTTAGCTTTTTCAAATGGAGCAAGTGTTAGCTTCTGTAACATAAAATTAAGATTCCAAAGAGGGGACATGAGGAAACTTTGGGTAAACAGCCCTGACCATTTCCAAAAGGAAGAAAGAATCATTGTTGCCCGAGCCAGAAGGGAGTCACCACAATGATCTTGGGGGATTCGTTCTCAATCTTGAGAGGCACCCTGGATTATCAGTGGAAAGGATGGAAAAGCATACAGGAACATTCCTGTCCAAGGGAAAAAAAAAAAAAAAAAAAAAACATCTGTTTTACAGGCCTTCTTGCATGGTGTCTTGGAGCAAAATCTTGTCAGCTGATTGCTCAGAAATGAGGCAAGTTGGTCTACATGAGGAACTCTTCATAGAGGGATCAAATCTTGGAAGACCCCTGATCCAGTTTCCATTCATGAGGGTCTATCCTTGTCCTGCTCTGGTAGTCTGCAACACAATTTTTCTCTGACTGAAACTGGCATGCCTCTAGAGTGAGACCGTCTTGCAAAGATATATCCCAAGTTTATATAGCTAGTCTGCAAAGAGGGTACAACTTTGTCCCCCTTGCTTGTTGATGTACCACATGACTACGGGGTACTGTACAACAACTTGAAGGAGGTCCTGGATGTCACTAGTCTTGTGTATTCAAATAAGACAATGTGGCTGGCTGTTCGTTTGAGTAGTTTACTACACACAAACATATCAGGATAGATGACTGGAACATTAAGCTAAACACACTGACTGCTATATACATACATGCTTTCACTCTGGCTACTCACTCAAAATGGCACTTTTGCTTGCACGTGCTCACTGACTGAAATGGCTCTGAATGGTACAAACACACTGATCTACATCCTCCCTCTGTGACTATTCTGTTATGCAATGAAAATGACAATCAAGCATGCAAATTACACACATATATACAAACAATAACAATAATGTCCAAGTTGCTGTGTATTTGGTATTAGGTCTTGAGATACGACCCAACCTCGTAATGCAATACTTAGAACTGGGTTTAGCAACAGGGACAGTCACTGGGGAATGTTCGAGGATTTTCGGGGACACTTTCAGGAACTGACAAAATATTCTCCGGAACAGGAACACTGGACAAATCACTCTGAGAATTAAGAGTCTCTGTTACAAGCAAAATGTTGCAACACTGGCTCGGACACAAGTAGCAAATGTTTCCGATTCTGCCTGAATTCCATGCCTTGTGACTATGTATGAGCTTGGTTCTTCACACAAATGTTTCAAAAAGTCCAATTCGGTTGAATCCTTTTGCTATCTGCATTCTCAGCATCTCTCCTTTTAAATATGTTCAGAGGCTTGCTGATTTTGTCATAGCAGGATTTTTGGGAGAAACGCTTCTTTAGGAATTGAGCTTTTACTGTTTTATTATTTTTAGCACTTGGAACCAGCAAATTCTTACTGATTGCCAGTGTGGTTCTGGTTTGTCTCGACACTAACCTCTGGGCAGGTGAAACAAGAGGATTGTCGCGAGGTAGGTTTCCCTAAGCAGATTAAGAAAAATATCAGTATTGTCCTGTTTAGACTTTTCCAACAGCCGTTTTGCACTTGAACTGTACATTCAGCCAGGCCGCTTGATTGTGGGCATTCAGGACTACTCATAATATAAGCAAAGTCCCATGTTTCAGCAAATCTTTTAAACTGCCGATTTGTAAACTGTGCACAATTGTCAGAAATAACTTTGTGAGGACTACCATGGACAGAAAAATGTCTCAACTTTGTAATGACCATACTGGATGTCAGGTTAGGAAGCAGGTCAATCTCAAACCAATATGAATAAGAGTCTACTAACACCAAGTAATGGTTGACCATTCCACTTGAAAATATCTGTAGCTACTGTCAACCAAGGTAGTTCGGGAATCTGGCTTAGCTGAAGTGGTTCTTTTTTGTTGATGCAGTTTAGTACCATTACAAACAGAACAAGATAAAAGTTATTTTGCAATATCTTTTGACGTAGACGGCCAAAATACTAGTCCTTTCACTCTTCTTTCAGTAGAATCAGTTCCTGGGTGGCCATAATGCAAGACTTTAATATACTCTTGTTGCAAGGATTTTGGAACAATCACTTTTGGATCTTTTATGATTATACCATCTTCCAGGAAAATCTCATCTCTGCAAGGAAAACACTGCTGCACATCTGGTGGTAGACAAGATTGCTCCGACTGCCATCCTCGACTGATAAAATGGTTGAGCTTCTGGAGAACTGGATCTGAAGCTGTGCGAGTTCTAAGCTCATCAAGATGTGTGGAAGAAAAATTTCTCACTTCCAAATTAGGTTTCTCATTGTCATGCTGTTCAGTGGTTTTCCTGTGCGATCTGGATAAATTATCAGCAAGATAGACAATTGTCTTTTGTGTAGACCAAATGAAAATGATACTTTTGCAATTTCAACATCATGCGTTGCAATCTCGCAGGAGCTGTGTGTCTAGGCTTTTTCAAAATAGCAACCAAAGGTTGGTGGTCTGTCTCAATTTGAATAGAACAGCCATAAATATAATCATGGAACTCTGAACATGCAAACACAATTGCCAAGAGCTCTTTCTCTAATTGACCAGACTGCATCTCTGTCTGGGTTAAAGTTCTAGATGCATAGGCTACTGGTCTATCCGCTTGAAGAATGACTACACCAAGACCAAATTTCAAAGCATCACAAGAAACAGTGACAGGTTTCTGACCAAAGATTCAAAGAATTGACTGCCTTGATCATGGCAAGCATCCCTTATACTTATGTGCTTGCATCTGTCCTTGGTGTCCCACACACTGCACTTTTATCCCTCCTGAAACTGCTCCCCATGCAAAGTCAGGAGTCTGTGGTGATTGACTGCTTTGGAACAGGGAAGAATGGGAGACCTGGATTTAAGAATATTTGCAGTCTCCACCAAGTGTTATCCCTTCAAAATACACTGACATTTGAAAGGACAAAGAATGTTGGTAATGGGACCAAAGATACTTTAGATACCACTGTATCTTTCTCATGTAGAGTCTTGCCAGGAGTATCATGCGAATCATAAAAGCCAAGTGACCCGAAATCCTGTGGTATTCCCCTGCAGTGAACAAAGTGCAAGTGGAAAACCTTGGAAATAAATCTATTTTTTTTCCTGTGAAAGAAAAGCTCTTTGAACTGAGAGTGAAGAATAACTTTTTGAATGTTCTCTTGGAATTCCAGCCTGTTTAATAGCTTGCTCCCCCAGGCGAGAGATGCCTGGCACTTTGAAAAAGACTCTGCAAAGACAAGCAAGTCATCTAAGTATGGAAAAATGTGGATAGCCAGTAGCCTGCAATGAGCTTAAAACTAGACACTGAACACCCTTGGTGCTGTGGATAGTGCAAAGCGTTAAGGCACAGAACCAATAATGTAATCCAGACACACAGTACCTTAAAGAATCTTAAGAAAGGTATGAAGTCTGGATGAATAGGTACATGGATAAGCATCTTTTAAATCTAGAGTTACTAGGAAACGTGAATGAGGAAGAAGAGGTATGAGGTTGTGAAGGGACAACATTTTGAATTTACACACCATCACAAATGGGTTTAGAGGAAAAAATCCAGAACTGGTCTCCACGCATTTTTTTGTTCTCTGACACTAAACATTTTTGAATAAAAACCTTTTCCCACTTGGGAAGGAGGTACTGATTCTATCACTCCACAGGTACCACATAATAGACAGGTGGAAATAAGTGTCTAATCTGGTGGATGAGGGATTACACCCACAAAGGACAAAGTTTTCCCCACTGCTATCTGTAACCTTGATGAATGAGCTTCAGAAACCATTTGTCTAAAACTATCTGTTGTCAAAGAAAAAAGTGGGGATTCCTACTTTCTGGAGGGGAAGAGAGACTGCCGGGGGGGCAGTCCCTTAAACAGTCACTCTGACTTGTACTGTCCTTTATTTTGCGTGGTTCCTGAATAACTTGGAACCGCCTTGCCATTTTCTTCTTAACCATCTCTTTAACCTGCATTTTGCTGAGCCCGTTTATTTTTTACTGAAACTGGATGAAGGGTTAGAGAATCCCTTACAAAAAGGGGGGCTGAAAAAACGTTAGCGACTCCCTGTATCAACATACCTCTTTCATCACACTTTTCATCACCTCTGCAGCAGAGGGCCCAAATGCTAAATCTTTAGCCAAATGAGAATTTAAAATCTCATTTTTATCAGCGGAGAGGTTCTGAGAATACAGCCAAGCAAACCTCCTCAAGAAAGTACCTTACTAAAAATATGCACTTTCATGGAGGCCAAAGCCTTTGAAGGAGCAGCAACTGAATCATACACACGCTGTAAACAATAAGTAGCTACATGTGCAATAGGAAGAAAAAAATTTAAAGCTGATTTTTTCCTCACAAGAAGAAAATGTAGTCAAAACATTCCTCAATTTCACAATTAGAATAAACCTTAACATAAGAGTATGACTATTCAAAATTCTGAAAAAAAATCAAAGTTGCAGAAGAATACACTTTTTCCCTTATTTATCAATAACCTTTTCATCCTTATCAGAAAGAGTAGGATTGGAATTTACTACATGTTTAGCAGCAAAAAGATTATCTAAAGCTACAGCTGCTGGATCAGGTTTGGGAAAAGTACCTTTTTAGGGGGAGCTCGCTGAATATCAGGAAAATTGCAGGCAGCAACACACATTCTCCAAAGCTGAGAGACCTGGAGGAATAGGTGAAAGTTCTGGAAATTCCTTCTGCAACAGCTCATAGTAATTTCTGAGGGACCGAGAAACCCATTGTATTTACTGGCACATTCTGGAAAGTGTCTCACAGAAAGAGAAACCCCACAGAAAGAATCAGAAACTGAGCTCTCCTCAAAGTCTGAATCAGAAATCTGAGGAGAATACCCTGTACGAGTCCCTTCATCTTCATGTGGAAATTCAGGATCTTGAATCCCTTCAGGGAGAGAGAGAGAGACACCTCATTTACCAGAAACCATTTAAAGAAGGATCAATAGCCACGAACAACTTGAAATTTGACATGCATATCCAGCAAACAGTCATAAAGATTCAGTAATTTGGTGTACTGGAGGGAGCTAAATACAATCCCACTGATACTTCAAGAATAAAAATATCGTTTTAACATCATATCTTCTTCAAAATTTGCTATATGGTACTCCTGTCTTCACCAGCTTGCATGCCAATATAAAATATAACCTACAACAATGGTATGAAAATAACTAAATTTGCTGCTCATCACACCCAAGGGTCTCATTGCTATTAGCCAAAAAAAATTAATGGGACTGACTTACCACAAGTGTCTTACAATCAACTATTGCTTGTCCAGAGCTTTATATACAAACCAGAAACATGCCCAACTTTAAAGAACCTCATACAGCAGTATTCCCCAAATAGATCCCTGCACTCTCATGACAAAATATTATTTGCTACAAATAAATCTCACAATACTGCCGGAGAAACACTATACACAAGCTAATGTCTAAAGTTAAAAATTCCATTACTTTCAGATGGAATACATAAAAAAATGTAAATGATTGAAGGTTATTTAGCCTTTGTTGACGGGTTAGTCCACTAGGCAAGCAGCCACTTTTCAGGGGGGAGACTCAACATCATATTTATACTAGTACAGAGATTTGGCCAGGGCATCAGGGAACCTCCCTTACTCTTTTCGATAGGTGCAGTGGGATCTTTTACATCCACCTGAGCTACCACCAACTCAGGCAGAAGAGGCCTCAGTTTAATGTCTCGCGCAAAGTACAACACATGCAGGAGTTGTACCCTTAAGCTGCAATGCAGTATCAGTAATCCATCTACCTGGTGTGGGAATAGAACTCATGGCCTTCTACACCAAAGGCGTGTGCACTACTTGTTGCACCACTTGACAGACTTCTAGCCATGCACCTGCATATCTTTTGGTTAAGCCTATTCTACAACAGGCTACTTTTTCTTAAGGACTTCATAAGTAAGCATACAAATGCTGCTTGGCAAAGTAACTATCATAATTGACTTCAAACAGTGTTGCTTATAGTAACGGATTTTGTATTTACACTGGTCCAGTGTAAACTGGTCCAGTGTAATTACATAATAACCTCACAAGTGACATGCACTAAAGCAATCCCAAATTAAGCTACATGCAGGAGACCTGCATTATACTGCAGTAAACATTTCATGTGTACCCAACTGTATCTGCATATTCTTAAATCATTTTTTTATAAACATTCTATTCTACACTACTTGAACTGCGGTGGTGGTGCTGCAGTAGTGTTGTCCCATTCGATTCTCAGCTAGAGCGTCTTCTTTGTGGAGGCATACGTGAATGGGGCGTGCCTTCGTTGAAGGTCGTGCGTCAGGGTTGGTAACCCGGTACGTAAAAATCCACTACCAATCATTAGCGGACCGGAGTTCCGTTGTGGCGACCCCTAACCGGGAAAAGCCGAAAGACACAAACAAACATTCTACACTACTTATAAATCCAATTACTAATATTGCTAATGGAGCTCCTCTCCCAAGGCCTCTTCTGAAAAGGACTTTCCTGATAAAAAAAGAAACTGGGCTGAGTGGAGACCAAACAGAAATGCCCAATACTGGTAATGGTTGGCACCAACAAGAACCAAAAAACTGGACTCCTATGAACTTTATATGGAGATGGATATCATGGAGGTCCAGTCTTTTCTTGACGAGCAAGGAAAAGATGGACTGTTCCACGACCATCCAGAACTCATCCACAGATAGATGATCATTTAATCTGCTGAGGACCAGAAACAACATGTGTTCCTTGGGAACCAAAACTAACCTAGAATAATTTCTGCATCCAGTCTGGTCTGCTGAAACATCCTGGATGGCTCTTTTCTGAATGAGGCTTAAAAAAAGAAGTTATGTACTTACCAAAACGTTCCAGGTTTGTAGTCCATCTCACCCTTCATTCTTACATATGGGATCGGAGCCGATCCTCGGCTCCGACTCGGCCTATTTACAAGCTGGAAGTCTTCTTCCTGCTTAGAGTTTTTGAATCTGGCCAACAAATATTCTGGAAATTACTACAGCCCTCTTGGCTCTTCATAAACTTCCATTTCCTCTGTTGTTTACAGCAACTCCTGTACTACACATGTGAACTTTTCTGTCTCTTGGGGAAAAAGGGTTGCAGTGGAGTCTCAAGCCTAACACCTACATGACCAAGCATTTCCATGTCCTCCAGTTTCTCCTTAACTACTGGAGCAAATAAAGCAGTTGCATCAAGAGAGGCATTAGGGAATAACAATGTGAGATTCTCAGCAGAATTAGTTGGCACAATCAAGACTATGGATAGTGATATCAGCATCTGTTGTCCATCAGAGAACCATCCATGGAGTTACGAGGCAGATGCACAGTAACACTGAACAAATAATCAACATATCTAACAGAAAATATAAAATTCTGTGGTGCAGGAGCCTTCCCAAGAGCTGCCACAGAGATGAAAGACTCTATCACCAGAGTCTGAACTGTGCAGTTCTACTCCCAGAAGGTTGAAGGATCTTTTTTCCCTTGGAACTGGTATCATAACATCAGGGTCTCTCCAAGCCTACCTGACAACAGTAACCATCTTGTCTGCAGTGGGAACCACTCAGGTGGACTGCAGGGGGCGACTGAAGAGTCTCCTGCAAGAGCCACTGTGGAAAGATAGTGTTGTCTTTTTTATTTATTTATTTTTTTAAACATCTTTATTGAATCATCACTTGTGATATAAGCAATCTTACATTTACATAAAAGTAATCAATCCATTTTAACAATTTCACATTTATAAACATTTCATATACATTATTCTATACAATACAATCAATCCAACATTACATAAATTGTACAACTCCTGCCTTCTCTAAAACCTCATTCCTCCTCAAACATTTTTATGCATGTACTGTTCCCACAATTTCCATTGTTTTCTATGCAATTTACTCCTACCCTTTCTAAAGATCCCACTTCCTGTTCTTTTATCTTTGTTACAATATTCACTACTTCATGTACGGTTGATTTACACTTTGATTTCCATTTTCTAGTAACTGTACAGCCACCATAATTAAACTGAAGGTCTTACTATGTCTAGACAATTTAGATTCTATACCCAAGCTCAAAAAAATCATCTCCTTAGCTCGCGCAGTATTCTTGACCGAGTACTCGAGGGGATTTTTAATGTCTGCCAACTCATTACACTGCCAAAACATATGCTCCCAGTTACCACTTTCTTCCTCATTATACTTCCAACACTTGCCATATACCAGAGGAAAAATTCTTTGGAGTCTGCTTGGGGTATTAAAGTACCTCTGCATAAAATTTCCAGGCAAAAATCCTAAATCTTCTAGACTTTGTTGGATACTTGAAAGCCATATATATATGTCCTCTCATTGTTTCTTTGTGAATTGCTTATCTAATTTCCCGTCCCAATCTTTTCTGACCTTCTCTCATCGATTCCTATAGTTAATTGTGCAATATTTTATATACACTACTAATTATCCATTTTTAACAGCTTTTTAGATTAACAACCAGTGCAGGTCTTTCACTTAGGATTCCCCCCCATCCCTTTCTTTTTGTTTATACTCTGACATCAACCCCTATTAGGGAAGGCAAACTCTAGCCTGCTGTCCAAAAGTCTTCTTGGCCTCTTCTTATTCTATTACATTTCCCTCTCTAATTATTTGTTCCCAATACTTTGGTTTCTTTGCCAGCCTCCTCCAGTAAACTCCAGCCCCCTCTTGCCTACTCTCTCCATCCCTAACTGCAATCATCCCTATTGGCAGAATCTCCTTTCTCCACTCTTTCTGGCTTGCTTCTTAGCAGACTTTATGTACTTTATGAATACAATATTCTGTACAACTGTTATTCCCCTTACGGATCTGCATCCAAAATCTCCCTCTCTCCTTATTTCTTTAATTTCTCCTCCATCATTATCCCTTTCCACTCCGAACTGTAGCTTTCAGTTTGTGTTATGTACAAGAGCCTAAACTTTCAGTTCTAAAAAACCCTTTCATCATGATTAACTTATCCCACTTGACTCTTGCCCTCTTACCCTCCCAGATAAAATCCTTCATCTCTTTATTAGTTACTACGCAAAACTTCTCCTCTGGCTGATAAAAAAAAGTCTGAGCCGAGTATAAAACTAAAGGGACTAAAAGCATTTTTACTGTTTGTATCTTGCTATACATAGGCAAGAGCTTTCAGTTTCTCAGTTTTGTATTTTTTGTTTAGTCTCTTTCCACATGTCCTTAGCTATAATATAAGTGTCCTTTTTAACCCATACTCCTAAATATTTCATTTTACTGTGCACCCGCAGATACCTCTCAACTGGCCAGATTTTCACAGAATGTCCAGATTTGTGCCTTAAAATTTTAGTCTGCTCCTCATACAATTTTTGTTTTTCTGGCAAATTACTGGGATGATCTGAGGAATGAAATTAGTGAATAATGCTGTACGTTCTAGGTTCAGACTTCATATCCTTTAGAAAATCTATTTTAATACACACTGTTATTCTAGCAACCGTTTAAGGTTATAAGAGCAATACTTAAAATCTGTCCCTATTTTGGGGCATTTGTACTCCCACTAAGGTAGGCTTTGTCCAGATTTCTTGGGCTAATAGGTGGAGAGGTAAAATGCCCCCATTAATATGGGTATTGCTGAACAATTCGTGTGTGGTTATGTAGTTTACAGCTATAGCCTTATCTTTATTAATTTTATATCCTGAAAAGACTTGAAACGGTCTAAAAAGGTTCCATAACACGTAGATGTCCTTTTCAGGTTTTATCAGGTACAAAATAATATTGTCTGCAAAGAACGCCAACTTTTCTTGAATACCATACCAATTCTATCCTTGAATCTCTGAGTCGCTTATTTTTTTTCCCGAAGGTTCCAAATATAACACACATGAGAGAGGACATCCCTGCCTAGAGCCTCTGTTCAGGCACAGCTTTGATTTTTGCCTCTGGTCCCTCATATAGCCTCCTAATTAACCTTATTATTGCATCAGGAAATGCAAATAACTTCCATTGCCCTACTCATAAAATCTCATCTTACTCTGAGAAATGTTCTCTCTACATCAAGACCCAACAACACTGACAAGATCATCATCATAGTTATTTTCTTGCATTCTGCTTCCCTCTGGATCATTGCTCTATTAAATGATGTCAAACGTTTGCCTCCCATCCACAAAGCCACACAGACCCATATCTATCAATGCTGGCAACACATTTGCCATTCTTTTAGCTCTTATAGACAAACACTTAATAATCATGGTTTAAAATTGAAATGGGCCTATATGAAGCTGGATCTGATGGGTCTTTACAGTTTTTAGCCAATGCAGCGACCAAAGTTTTGTTTCCAGGATGTTGGTGCTTCCCCTTCTTTTAAAAACACTGTTAAAACAAAACTTTCCAGATCTTTATCACTTTCTTCCATCCTAGCTTCCAAACTTCCACCGGAATATCATCTACACCTGAAGTCTTTCCTGCAAATCGCTTGTATATCATTTTTATCTCCTCTCTTGCTATCTTAACTGTTAATTGTTGAGCCTCATATACCTCTAACTTTGGTATATTTAAGTCTTCCACAAATATTTCCATCTGTGCTTTATACTGAGTCAGTGGGATCTTTGGGGCATTCCATTTCTCCCTTACTAATTCTATAATTTCCCCAACCTTGGAGTTATCTACGAGTGTATGGCGGTGAATCTACTCCATCACCATTGTCCAAAGAAAAATGAGTCCCAGAATGTTAAATCCGGAATAAATAAACAGCAGCTAGTAAACTGAATAAAAGTAAATATTCCAGTACCACGGAGAGATATAACTGTTTATCCACAAGTAAAACTCCAAAGAACTTTCACAGTTAAAACTGCTTCTTCCATGGTTCCAGAATAATTACTTTTATTCACTCTGTCGTCGTCAGCATCTGGTGTGAGGCAATCCAAGGGGGAAAGCAGTATTCTGTGAAGAATATAGTGAAGACTAGCACTGCAGTAGTTATGGAGACTGTCATCTTGCAATTCTAAAACATGGGAATACTCCTCTGAAGAATCTCAACCTCTCACTATTTCTACTGTTAATGGGAAGAATGTTAAGAGAGAAAATTAGAGACTTTGACTCTCTCACATCAACAAAGAAGCTAAAAGGAAGTCAGAGAAATGCTGGAAAGGAATTAGCATGGGTAGGAACACTATTGCAACAAACACTCAATGAAGCCACCTAAGTGCATAAGGGAGAAACGGTGACTGTAAAATGGCTGAACAAACATCTTATATTATTCTAAGCAGAAGACGATAAACTCCACTGAAAGAAAAGGCAACTACTCAAGACTGTTACCTTCAAGCAAGTAGAATTTCTGCAGCCTGACACAGTACTGCAATGTAGTTATGCACCACACTGATTTCAGAGAGAGGAGATGAAAAGAGAAGCCTCCAACAAAAGTATTTTACATGGAAAAGAAACACCATAAATTATTAGAACTGTTTTTCTGACAAAGAATGAGTGGTGTGCTTTCATAAAACATAATGCGGTCTTAAGTTACAAGTACCTCAAATATTTATATTTCCCTATACAAAGTGGGATCCAACTTAGATTACTTAAAATTGGGCTGTATTGCTTCTGGATATTGTATATGACAAGGTCTCAATTGCAGTATGTGATAGTTATATTAAGGCCTCATGGAAGCTGGTAACTCATCTTAAATGTCCATGCCTGACAAGATGAATGTTGAGCTGATGATGATCAAAAAGAGATGTAGTCATCCAGAAAAAGAATTAACACTGCAAGCAGTCCCCTTCACATAACAGTTAGTGATCGTGTAAGCAGAAAGTGCATCAAAACTCAAGGGATATATTTTAAACCATGCTAAAACCAAACAAATGAAAATACCCATGAACTACCACATAGGCAGTAGTCTACTTAACACCGAAAGTGTGATGAGAGACCTTGGGACACAGGTGGACAGTAGTCTCTCCTTTGATAATCACATTGCCACAGTAGTCAGAAAATCCTTCTACATGGCACACCTCATCACAAAAGGTTTCTCATCCAGGAAAAGAAGAGGTCATTGTTCCCCTCTACTCGTCACTCATTAGACCCATTATAGAATACAACGCCCCTTTTGGTATGTACCTCACAAGACATCTACAACAACTGGAAAGGCCACAGAAATACCTCACAGAGAGGATTACCAGCCTCAAACAGATGCCCTATGCAGACTGTCTCAAAAAACTCCAGCTTTACTCCGTCGCATATCACCTACTCAAGAGGCGATCTCTGCCTAACATACAAAGCTATGTCAACCCAGAGCTGTTGGACAAGCTCCATTTAAAGAAATCCCACTCCCTCCGAGCTATACGCTCTAGGGACCTAAACCTTGTCACCACAATAAACAGAAGATGCTGAAGGGATAGATTCCTGTCCCAGAGACTTCCCATACTCTGGAACAAACTACCTATCTATATCAAACAAAGCTCCTCATTAGCACCCTTCAAGAAAAATCTTGATGATTGCATGGGAAATAGGAAATTCACCCCAGGGATCATTTCTGTGGCTCTGCTCAACAGGGGCACAGGAAAATAATTTTCTTGGGTGGCAAAAGCCAAGGTACCGTTTGGCTAGGCTTATATAGGCCCTAGGGCCAATAGCCTAGTACCTACCTATGAACCTATGAAAATTATTTTGCCTTACCTTGTAGAAACAGTCCATGGACAGCAGCACTACCCAGGGTACGTCAAGTGCCTCAATGATTTTATTAGCCACCGTTGTCTTTCCCGATGCACTCCCACCACAAAGGCCTAGGAAAAGTAAAAAAAAAAAAAAAAATTGCAGATATTTACTCTATATCTTAGTGTTACAATGCGATCCTACTAACCTTAAAACAGCACAACACAAATGACACACAAAGTATATAGGCGACAATATTAATTGCATCACTGATGCTTCAGGAGCTACTTCAGTATTCTACCTCCCGGGGAATGCTTTTATACTCACCATGCCACAACATAAGTGAATGACTCATGTACAACAAGTAATCCATACTTAGTATGGCAAACAGTGTTGTTCAGCAGAAATGTACATTTCCACTGCTCCTTCACAAGAACTTAACTATTTTTAAAGACTAATGCTTCTATATTCACAGGTTCAACATTCAAGCTCATGTCTTCCTGGCTTTAAAGCATGAAGGCCATTATCCTACGTTTATATTTTGTACACTCCACGTGCATACATATTTTTGAATAAAGTTAATACTTGACTTTGGAATGTAAAGGGAAGCTTACTGTATAATCCTGGAAGGCACTGTGCAGCACGTTAATGTTTTTTTTTTTCCTATTATTGTCAGACACTGTTAGTACTATTTAGTGTTAGCTCTACTAGCACAGCAATCCGCTTACAGATTTTTAAACAGAATCAGATCAGACACTTATTTTACAAACCAGAAAGACCACTTCTTTATAACCAACAAAAAGGCCACATTGGTGACACTCAGTCTTTCTGAACTGTTAAAAACCTTCCAGCCCTATAATTTTCTAGTAAGAATCAAGTGAACCTTTTCAAGTTGTTTCATATGGTTTGTTGGATGGTTACAAAGTGAATGGTTACATTCAGTAATGGTTCAGATCAGGGGGTATAGTGATCTCCCTGGAGTGACCTGAAATGCAATTTAGAAATAGATGGGCTATAAAATATACTTTGCTGACTATGACAGATCGCTGTCATTTTTTATATGAGCACCTGCAATCATAATTTTTTTCATCTTTTTTTGCCAATTGACTTGATATATTTATTGACATTAAAGGTGAGCTCATTACAACTGTAACATATACATTTTTTGAGGACTACCTTGGAGAACTTCAGTATCATTCAGTGAAGTAATTATGCTACCCCATTTGTAACCATCCAACTATCTGGTTAGGTAGAGACCATTTCTCACTTTTTTATCCAAGAAAATTCTCTCCGAAAGAACAGACTCCAGTACAGCACTAGTACCCCCCAACACAGACAAGCAGCATTCTGTTGCATACCAAAATCTTAACATACAGACCATGTCCTACATCTGTACTGATAGACTAGTGTGTGTGTGTGTGTGTGTAGGACCTGTACCAGACAGATACAATTTTACATTCATCATTCTGACCTATATTTGGTGTCAAATATTGGGTTGTCACAGTGGAGCATATCCAAAATAACACAGGAGGTATACTTCTATTAGACACTAAATATTATGGGTTTGTTCAAGAAACACTTCCTCTTGACTCACTGGCATTCTTTGCAAGAGGTAACAGCAAATCTTAATGGAGGCTGGCCAGTACAAGACAAGTGTTATTCCACAAGAGCATGTCAGCTTATATACAAAATTCAGTGAATAAAACACCTGCTTACCATGCCTTACTGTGGTGTAATTATTTTTCTTGAATCCACCGAGTATTGTCTGGTCCCATGGAATCTGTAGTTTAATTTTACTTACGGCAGCAATTATTGTATTTTTTAATTATACAAGACACGTTTTCCATTTTTTTCTACAGCACTGACATGTCTTTCTTAAGTCAGCATTATGCAAGTACATTCACAATATTCTGTGACTGACTGCTCACTTCATTGTTTACTAACATAACCAAGGTTTCCCCTTTCTTTTTGTGGAGTAATTAAAGAATACTGCAAACCTGCTTTTAACCTCCGTTCCCAAACGGAGTTCATAATTTTCTTCTCAAATCTTGGATTAAGTATTTTCTATACAGACTGCCACAATGACAGCACAGAAACTGATAACCTATTCAGTATGCATACAAGTTGGCACCCAGGGCAATTGCATCCTTTGCCCCACCCTTCCCACAGTGCTGTCTGCTACAGTCAGGGCCCCCCCAACCAGGGTCGCCAGATTTCCAGCCCCCCAGGTAAGGACAAAAAAAAAAAAAAAAAAAGGTCTCTCACGGCAAGTGAAGACCAAAAAAAAGGTCTTTAATGTGGAACACAGTTCCACATTAAAGAACAGAGCTCGCTCAGTAGCTCTGCACTAAACACGGAGCTTCTCATGTTTAATGCATTGCAGTTCCACATTCAACACAAGTAGCTCCGTGTTTAGCGATTTTTGATTGGCCCATTATGCGGCATATGGGCCAATCAAAAATCGCTAAACACGGAGCTTCTCGTGTTTAATGCGGAACACAAGAAGCTCCGTGTTTAGCAATTTTTGATTGGCCCGTATGCCAGGTATACGGGACAATAAAAAACAAACAACAAAAAAAAAAAAAAAACAAAGCGGAGGCTGGCCGGGATTTAAACCGGCAGGGCGGGACTCGGGATCAGGCTGCTGATCTCGGGACAGTCCCGCCCAAATAGGGACGTCTGGCAACCCTGCCCCCAACACATACACACTTCTTATACGTCAGTACTGTCAGCCTACTGCAGGAGCTTTGTTCAGTCTCTGTACCTGACAGGTTTTTGGAAGTAACATCTGTCAGTTGCATATCACACTTCTCCCTACTGTCTCTACAGCTGGAAATTTCTTTTATCTTGAATTTTGCGACTTGGGAATGTACTGAACTGGCATAACAGCATTTTCCTTTTATGATTCCACTCATGTTACCTCTACACAATCAGAATGGAACAAGTGTGCTTTTAATCTTGAGTTTTGTAGAAAGGAATTTTTGCATGTCTCATGTATTCTAATGAGACACTGAGGCTAGGTATGCGTTCAAGTCGTTTACTATACATAAACACACCAGGAGCTGTAACTGAAACATATACATCAAACTTCATATGCTTACTGACTGGCTCATTACTTCAAAGACTCACATGTGCATCTCCATTCAAGCTAGCACTCGCACTGAATGACTATACAAAATGGCACTGATATTGCACGTGCACAGTAACTTACATGGACATGCTCTCTGACTACAGTGGCTGACAAGGTACAATATACATACTAATCTACAGGAATGTACCCTGCTGGCATCTCTTCATTTTATTACTCCACTCATGTTATCTCTACCCTCAAAATGCAACACTTTCCCATAGTACTGCAGTAAAATATGCATAACATTCTGTTCTTGAAATTTTATTTATTTATTTATTTTAACTTGGGCACAAAAGTTTTCTTGCATTATAGCTAACACTTATGTTGTTGTTGCATTGCTATGCATTTTATTTGTTGTAGTTTAGCATGGTAACACTTAATTAAAAGCAGACTCCTTGAATATAAGTGCTATTAGTAATAGTTTTACAGTGAAGACTGTATCCTGTTATGTCTATTTGTAAACAGGCAGTATGCAGCCACACATTTAGATACTACCAATATTCCTGTATATTTCCCATGCCAAGTGCTCTGGAACTGGCATCTACACTTCTTTTATTTAACCACATAGAAAAGATTTTCTTGAGTCTCCATACAGTTTCTATATAAACATGTTCAGTCTCTTAGCTGTGCACATAACCAATGGTTTCTCTTTGCCTTGCCATATCCACTACATATGCTAATTAGAAGCATATGTTAAGTCTTTTAGTAGCTCCTGTGTCACTGCGTTTCCATTGGGTTTTTGCACCCTCATCACAACCAGAAGGTATGGCAAGAGGATGCGCAGCTATTTCATAACATTCGGCTTTGTTTTTGACTGCTATGCCTCTTCTAAAATCACTTAAGTGCTGCTGCTCAATGTAGTAACCCTACAACACTTACCTACATTATTCTTTTATGCCACATATTTACCTATTCCTAATGTAGTTACTGGTCACTTCCTTACAGTTTAGCATTACATATGACGCATTCACCACAGCATTCTCCTGTCTTTCTACATAACTGCATATATATTTTTGGTTTGGTATCTGAAAAGCAGTTGTGCAAACATACCATTTATGTACAGCGAGGTGTAAAGTTACTGTTTCCTCACTGTTTTGCAGTACCACTGTCACCACCCACCAAATGTTAACTCTACCCACGTCATAAAACATAATATTCTGTATTAAACTCTAGATATTTCAACCAATGATTACCTGACTTTCAGTTATATGGCTCACTTGTCACCCATTTCAAATCAGGGTTTAATTGGTTTAGACATCTAGCACCAGTTAGCCAATGTAATGTAGTCATACTTTTGGAAGGCACACGGTTAGCGATACACGACAGGCGTCTCAAATGCAAAGGTGCAGTGATCAGTGTTAACACACGTGATGCACTACAACAAGCACAAAAGGTTTCAAATTATCTATGGTGTGATCCCAGTTATTCCCATTAGGAATATGTAATTATTGAAATGGAATGGGTAAGGCCAATCTAACACCAAATGGGATAAGTTACTTTGAGCATAAGAAGGGACAGTGAAAAGGCGTATAATTACCCATAAGAGCAGTCTATGGTACTTACCTATGAACCTACAAGTAAAAGCCGTTCTACTGCTCCAGACTGTTGTATGTATCTGTGCACCCCAGCTCCAACTCATGGTCAAGGAAACAACATAAAAAGATTAAATGCAGTGTTGCCCATCTTATTTTAATACCTAATTCAGAGGCACTGCTATTATGGAATGGTGGTAATGCACTAAAATAATAAAGCAGTATTTGCCTTATAGCAACATTTTATGTTCTCCCCCACACAACTGTAAGATATAAAACTAAAACTTTACTGTCATGACAGACTAAAACTTGTCATATCAAACAGCTAATAAGGGAAAATGACAGCAGAATGAATGTTGCCACTGTGCTTAAATTTGGTTATTAAACAAATCAAACTAAAACGTCACTGGCCAAAAAAGATATTTACCAGTTTAGGCAACATAAAGATTTCTCTAACAATTAACTCCTTTAAAAAAATGTTTCACTTTAGCTGTCTAGCTCTTTACTAACTTCAGACAGTCCCAGAATTTAAAATTGCCTGTGGTAAACTCTAAAAACTACATTTCTACTATGTAGCCTAAGCTATGAAGGCGGACACAAAATCCTTTCACAAG
>NC_056738.1:43916203-44008703 GCF_019279795.1 Protopterus annectens
GGTCAATCTTTCTTTTTCAAAATTCCCCCCCAAGGGTTGCAGGGGGAGATTAAGTCTATCCTGTCAATAAATGGGTATGAGGCAATGAGTCAATCACAGAGGGAAACCTACTCCATCTCAGGATGCACATATGCACGTAAATGTACTTATACCACACACACTCCTATTCAAATCAATAAACCAACTCACACACCCAGGAGACCTTTGTGATGCAAGAAACTGGAGTAGCCAATGAAACTTTATACAGACTCAGACAAGACAGAACCTGAAGAACACAACACACGAGGCAGCAAGGCTAACCACTGCACCACTGTGCCACCCTGCTACAACTTACGGCTGTCTTGATTTTAAAAAGCTATTCAGAAACAGGAAGAGCCGACATGCAATTCAGAGCTGAATCATCATACTCAGTTCTTCAAATCCAAATCACAGCTCTTTTTTTTGTTTTTGTTTTTTTTTGTTTTTTTTTTTTAAAACAACCATCCCTTCAGTGGCTCAACAAAAAGCTGCTATACTATGAAACTCACTTTTGGGCTTGGACTAGGCACTGATCAGGCTGCAAATACCACATTAACAACACTACAGTAGCAATGCAACAGCACTTAATATGAAGAGTAGGTGACTATTAACATACAATGTGAATCACAAATGCAACCAAGACTTTTCCCAAACATAAAATGCAAAACACAAACATAACCAGGATAGGTCTCTATCTCGGTTAGAGACCTTTAATATATGTTAAAAACACAAACAGCTAGGTATAAAACACAAAGTTACCAATGACAAATGCTTCCTTAAAAGGGATCCCTGTTTCATTGTACCAGGGTGGTCGTCCAGCAGTATAAACAGTACGCTTGCTAGTTCTAAGAAGTGAAGCTCCCGTCTTGTTTTGGGTTGTGGCTCGCTTCTGCGGGGATAATGATGGGGTTAATGCAAGGTGTTTAGTCAGATTATCCATAGAGTCTTCTCCACTGCCAAAACAGAGAGATAAAAATTACATTACTAAGCAAGTTCTATTTATATACATCACAACTGAAAACAATTAACTAGGATTGAACTGGCAAATGAACTGTTTAACAATGGGGGAATTCTACCTGTAGTATTATATGGGATGGAAAAAATAAACATCTGCAATTTTTTCTAAGTCCAAGCCTCACCTACTTGCATTTTTGTGCACGCATTACAATGTCTCACTTACCTCATTAACAATCACAGAGCCACTATTTGTTTACATTTACTGTTCAAAAATACATCAACACATCCCTATAACAATGCAATATGCTTACCTTTGGCCACCCTTTTAACTTCTATAATACAATGAAAACCCCTTAAAATTCACACACGCATTTCTGGACCAGTCCAATCTCCCTTTCATGTATTTTAAAACTCCGATAGCATTACCACATCCCCAAATTCCAGTTATTCTTACTAACCTTTCTGCAAAGAGTTGCCATTACATGTTTATTTTAATACTACCAGCAAGGCAGTCATCCCATCAGAAACTTCAGAGAACAGCTGGGCGCAGACTCAAAAGGTGGTAGAGTTAACTTTTCCAAAACAAATTTCAAGCCCCAAGAGGAGCCAACATTTCTTTCTTGATGGTCTGATATGCAAAAACCCCTTTAAAATTATTGACTTTAGAAAGAAGAAAGAGGGGGATCCAGTAGCAGGCATGCTGAAATGGCCAAGAGATGCATCTTTATTGACTTGTATCCTAGGCCAGAAGTGAGCAATTCACACGAGCAGTGAAGAACCAGAGGGTGCCATCGCTTGAGATGGGTCCTGTCCTCTACTTTGGCACCCAAGAAAAACTGTTTTCCATCTGAATAAATAAGAGTTCCTAGTAGCAGGTTTGCTTGCCTCTTCAATACCTTTTGCACACAAAAAAAAAAAAAAAAAAAAAAATTCAAATGGGATCAAAAGTTTATTAAAACGTACAGCTAGGCTGAGATTATGAATACTGGGATGAATCAGAGATCCCCTGTCCAGCATGAGTAACTCCACTCTGTGCATAAGCTTTTGGTAAAAGTACCTGGCCTTATATCTAGCATAAGAGAGCATCAGTGTTGTCTGGGCCCAAAGGGAGTCACGTATCCTCCTACACCTGGATACCCTGAGGAACAGAACCCAAGAGAAAGCTAAAGCATCTGTGGCAACCGTGCTGGGAGGAGATAAAGGGACTCCTGGGTAGCATAGTACTTGACTGGCCACCAAAAGGTTCTTCACAACGTACTAAAACTGGAAATGGATACAGAATAAGAATGTTGAGCCCAAATAGATTTGGACAAACCACTGGACTCTTCTCATGTGAAGTCTAGCATGAGGAATCATAAGGATAAACAAAGCCATTAAACACAGAACTCAACTAAATTCTCTTGCAGTGGGCCTTGTCTGAAGAGAAAGGCTGAGAAAATGCTGATGAGTATTTCTTCCTCCACAGAAAATCCAAACTTATTAGCAAGGTGTCTAGAAGATATCCCAGAAAATAGTGTGTTCAGACTAGGGATGACAACATTTTTAGATTCAGAGTGAAATGTAGATTTCTGAAAACATTCATTGTATACTGGACGGCTTTGAAAGAGTCATGACTATTTGAGGCCAACATTAGAATAATCAGCATGCCTTGAAGCCTTCAATAAGCCATCAATAGAAGAAGACATTTCATGAAGACTATTGAGGCGGTAGACAGTCCAAAGAGCTAAGAAAATTGATAATGCAATCCCAATGCACAAAATCATAAAGTATTTTTTTTTTTTGTGAATGAGAGAGTTTTACATAACAGATCCTTTATATCTAATATGATCAGAAATGTTTGAAGAAAAAGAAAACAAAAGCGTTTTAAGTGTCAACATTCTGACTTTTCAAGTAAGCAGAAAATTGTTTAGCTTGGGCAGTTCTAGAATGGGTCTCTCGGTTCCTGCTTTCCTGGGAACCAGGCAAAGGCTTGAATAAAAGTTTTGTCTCCATTGCTCTCAAAGGATTTGTTCTATGACACACAGACATCACAATGATTTGAGGCATGAGATGAAACGGGTCTTTTGGGGCAGAAAAATCTTCGCTGGAATGAGAGGAATTGCCTACTGGAGTCTATATCCATGCTCTAGCACCTAAGAGTCTGCCTTCCTGCAAGGCAGTCAGTAACCACAGAGTGAAAGATTTCCTGTTATTTTCACAGGAAAACTAGGGTGGGAGGGGTAGAGGAGGCAAGGGATGTTTTTCCTTTGGGAGACGCATCCTTGGAACACGTTAGGTTTCTTTTTTGCCATTTTTGAACTGTGGTTTCCTATACTTCTGCTGACAAGATATGAAGGACTTCAAAATGGGACTGTACTAGACAAAGAGCTCCTCTGAAATTAGGGAACTGGGAATAAAAATAGCTGTTTAATTCCCTGCATAGGCTTCTCTCTCTAAGGACTTCAGCAGAGGAGTTGCCAAGTAAGAAGTTAATGTCCACAGGGCATTTAATAATGGAGTTTTTACATACTCTAGAACGTTTTCTCATAACTGTCCCAGATGCAGTTGCTGTAGAGACAGCATCCACTACATGTTAGCCATATTTAAATTGTACACTACCTGAGATTCAAAATTAAGCATCTGAATAATAGATTTTAAATCTGCATTAGTCAGATTAGCCAAGGATTCTCACATGGTAATCAAGACAGATAAAAGAAACTTGAACATACAAATCTGGCAACAAATGTGGAAGAAATACATATATTTTCCCACATGTACCAACAGCTCTACTTTCATTACCATTAGAAATTGAGTTAGAAGATAGAAAGGTTCTAGCATCTTTAATCAGCTTCCAAAGATATGAAATGAGAAGAGGGATTTTTGTAAAGGTTCTTAAAGTGAATTTGGGGCCTCTCCATATTTTTCGGGGCTGGAGTTTGGGAATCTGGAGAGACATAAGCAGAAAGGAAGGCATCCTCCAAAGCTCCCACAACTACAGATACAGCTACATGTTTAGGGGGTGGCCATATGCAGTAATTCATAGCATATTTTTTTTTTTTTTTTTTTTTTTTTTTTTTTTTTTTTTAAGAGGAGTTGGAAACTTCTTTATCCTCCCATTTGAAAATAAAATCCTTCTTTTTTGCTACTGTGTCACCAAAGGAGATTTTTCATTAGGAGAATCAGAGGAAAGTCTTATCTGCTTCAAAATTCACATCCAGTGGGAGAAGGAATTTGTGAGGCATAATCAAGTCCTTTATTGTCAGAGTCAGAGAAATCTTCAGAAGAGAAAGGAACTCTCTTCCTCTTAATAAGAGTAGAGGTAAAGAAGCAGGCAAAGAGGACAAAGGACTGAGTAGCTTTAAACCCTTAAACAAAACTATACCCATCTTCCTTACTGAAAGGAAAGGGTAACAGAAGGGGATATTTAATTGGTTTTCATATGTGTACACTTCTTAGGGTGTCCAGACATATTGTCTTCAAGTTGATGCCATAGGTTTGACCCTCCTGAGCAAGCCTGCAATGTCTTCTCTCACAAGAACTTGCTGAATACCTCCCTTGCCCAGAGACAAAATAATAGTCTGTTCTCCCTTCTCAGTTGACTCAGATGAATGAATGGTCTGGTCAGACTTGAGGGTCCTGGGCCAGACAGACACCCAAACGGGTCGCATTACAGGGCCCAGGGAAAGCATAATTATGATATGGGGGCTGCAGTGTGCTTTGGTGGACTCATCAGCTATAGTCTGTACATGATATTAGCATTCTGTTATAATCACTCACCTCTCTAGTTAACTTTTTCTTCTTCACCCGACAGGGTAAGGTCCAGTTCATGGGAAGAAAACTCTGACCACTCACGCAAAGGCCTGCAGACATCTGCTCTCTCAACAAAAATACGAAGGGAGTTTCCTAACCATCTCTGGAGTGAACAAGTGGCAAAGTGAACACAACCTAACATGGTGTTCAGTTCCTAAAGAAACTACACAGCTGGAAATTGGGGAGTCTATGTGGAATTTGGCATCTACAATTACACTTTCCTTTTCTGACAGAAATAGAAAAAATGTTATTAAAAAAAACAGAAAGGGTCCTCAACGGAGTACTTATCTGCCTTAAGACAATGAACAAACACTGACTGCACAGTTAACACTAGACACAACACTGAAAAATCTACACAAGTGAACTAGTGGCAAGAAAGTTCTGAGCTTTAGCAATGTCCATATGTCCCTCTTATAGTAGCACATCCTTTCCTGCTATGGATGGACGTACGTCATTCTGGTATCCTTAGCAGGATCCATTTTATATGCAGTCATCTAACTAAAAACATAACATTATGGGTTCTGTCTTGTTTTATCACCATCGTCTTCTTTTGTTAAATTAATTAATTTTGTAAAACGTGATTAACTGCACCCTTGCTGGGGAGTTAAAAATGTTTTTAAATTGATACAATGCTTTTGATATTAGAAGTAACACTAACTGAGTAAGCTACTAGCTTGCACTCATTATTGATTTTTATTGAATGTAAATTTATTTCCATGGTGGTGAAGAGCACTCACTATACTAACAACGTTTAAGGAGGCTTTCTGGTAATTTTTGGAAGAGGTGGCAATACATAGCTTGTACTTGAGCTTTGCAGTTTTGAGCTTACATCCTAGGGGTTAGCAGACAGTTTAAAATTCACCTTAGAATGAAAAGATTTGCATTTATTCTTTAGTGCTGCAAGTTTTTCTTTTATTGTTGAGTTTGTTTATACTGGGATTTCACCGAAGGGGCTTATTAAAATTCAGCCATCATACTTGTAGTAGATGCTTCAATGCAGGAGTTAAAGTGAAAGTTAACAGTCAATGGCAAAAGCTGGAATTTAAAAAAGTATGGCCACAGGGGAGGGCATTTTAGATTTTCTTAGGCTGTCCGATATTAGGAGACTTGCCTTGTGATAATAATAAATACAGCAGAGCTTGATTCAGTTTATGGTTAAGGTCTTAAGGAAAATATGACACTATGGTAATCATATTTGATCATGGTGGGAGATTTTTGGTCTGGAGCATATTAGTGTGATATTAGCAAGAACAAGGTCAAGCAGACTGAATCCCCTATCACTTTTGCTTGTGGGTTATGTTTGCCAGTTGGCAGATGGCTAGGTGAAATCACAGAGAATGAGTGCATTAGGTTCTATAGTTAATAGGTGTCTGGGCATTGAGAAACACAGAAGGGGTTCTGTAATCTGCAGTGACATGGAAACTAGACTTGTTTGCTGATACTATGAAATCCAGGTGGTGCAGCGCTAGCATTGTTGCCTCACAGCAAGGGGTTCTCCCGTTCGATTCACGGCTGGAGCGCCTTCTGGGTGGAGTCTGCATGTCCTCCCCGCGGTCAAGTGGCCTTCGAAAGACATGAGTAGAATGGGTGTGCCTTCTACAAAGGTTGGGTGTCGAGCTGGCACCTCGGCACCCGTAAAAAATCTACTGCCAATCATTAGCAGACAGGAGTTCCACTGTGGCGACCCCTAACCAGGAAAAGCCGAAAGAAGAAGAACAAGTCTTGCTAGATTAATCACGATACTGGAATATTGGTTGAAACTGATATACCCTCTTTTGTTACAAGGTGTCTAAAATTGACAACGTGCTAATCTCAGGTAAAGAGGCACTGTTTACACTACACTGGAACAAAGTATCAGTAAATGCACAAAAGTCCAGAAGGCTTCAAATTTAGGCAGTTTTTTGCTTAGACTTCCAACACTGAGCAGCATCAAATTGATACACACCTCACTGAGATTTGTTAAAATGGAAAGTCTAGGAGATTATAGTGCCTTATTTAGGCACAGTCAAAGACAGAAAGTGTATTTGCCAATGCAGACGTCCTCCAGGGACAGGTACAGGCCATCTGGAGAAACAGGTAAGACATCAATCATCGCCACCCAAGCTGACACACACATTGCACCCCTCCCCCTTATAATGAGACCAACTGTTGAAGTAAAATTAGAATTTGTACTGCGACACAACTGATAGCATAATGTTGGTAAAGATTAGATAATTCCCAGCCTCGGTCACAAACATTAAGAGCTCAACTGTATGTCCCTTCATCTCTCTCAGGAAGCAGCATCTAAGATTGTCCGGGAATGAACAATGACCAGGTTGTGTGCACTACTGAGGTGAAAGGATCTCGTGACATCTCATAGTCTGGCACCTGGAAAACAGCTAACTGTTAACTAACCTTCCTCAGAGCGGCAAGTGGAACATCTGCAGCATGCTCACATAGCCTTAAGTAGTTAGGCATGCAACTCTGGTGACTCATTTGGGGAACAAACAGAGGATGCTACCACATAGGAGAAGGGTGATTTACAAATATATTGAAGAGGTCTGGGTCTACCAGTGTACTGTCTTGGAGGTCTAGGAAGAGTGTTTCAATACCTCAGCATATGTGGGTATAACAGCTGTGTTTGATAGCAGTTGAACAAATTACACTTCTCACAAGCAGCCTCAATCAGGCAGCAATACAGGGTTGTCGGTAAATATGAGGCACTTACTACATTGCATTAATGTTCCTATCAAGCTGGCAAAAGATGAAGCAAACGGAGACAGTGACCCGTCACAGAGATTCGGTATGCAATCAAACACAGTAGCAAACAATGACAATGCTTCTACACATCAGAAAATGCAAGAAATGAATACAAAACACAGACAAGCAATAAGCAGCATGGCAAAGCAGATGTTTACACAGCAATCAACAAAACAGTACAGGATATAGCCACTAGGTAGAGCCAATGAGTAATCACAGCAGCAGGTGAAAACCACAGTAACCTAGTACAGTGCACGATGAATGGCCAAAACAATCAGCTAATGGCCAAAATGAGTCTACTGTCAGCCTGGCACGCTAAAAATCAACCTCATGAATAGGCATTCTATATGGTAGTACACCAGTAAACAGCACTGATAATTCCTGGTTCAATACCAACAATGCAAACCACTGAAGTACAACTATCCAGATAAAAATGTTAATAGATATCAGCCCCATGGAGAGACATACGCAGAAGTGCGACAGCAGTGTAATACCGAATTCCAAAAATGCCAGTAACTGAAGTTACATTTCCAATGATGCAAGCAATGGAAGTAAACTGGCAAAGAAAAAAAAACTGTACAAACTCTACAATGATGCAAACAACTGAGGTAAACCAGCAATGGGGAAAACTGTAAAAATTCTACTAAAGCTACTAAAAAATTCTACTAATACTACTCATTGCATAGAGTACTTTGTGAGAATGCTGTTAACAGCCCAAACTAGTCTGGTTATCAGTTTGGCTATGTCAGAAATCAGCCCCACAAGCCAGGCAGTTTATTAAGTATGGAAGCAGGAAGAGCTTAATTCCACTGAACAGATATACAATCAGCAGAAACGGTGCAGATTTCAATTAAGCAAGTAAATGTAGTATAGTCAATAAGCAGACAATTTTCACACCATGCGATAAGGCAACATTGCTAACTTATTAAACTGCAACAATCAGGTGAATACTACACGGATAATGTCCGTATTTTATTAAAAAGGAACCGTGATAAAATAGTTTGTATTTTAAGTGCGACTAATCCAACAACATGACAGCAACTGCATGCATCATTTTTTTTTTTTTAACCAGACAGTACTCCAGCCAGAGTATGAAAAAGATGCATGTGGACAGCGCTCCACCCCAATTAAATCCAAAATGAAAAATAAAACTAAAATAAAAATAAAAGCAAGCAAACACCATAGGCCAATTTACACCATCTATGATGCAAGCTCAGGAATGCAGTCAGTCAGAAAAGCATCAGTAGACACCAATAGTACAGTTGTGTACACTTAACATAAATGTAGATGTTCGAATGTATTCACTGTTGCAGTCATCACATTTGGGTTATCCCTGCCAGGGTAGCCCTCGGACGACCCGAATACCAGAGGCTTAGTATTTCTGCATCGGTTACTGTCACTTCAGGACTGATGTCAGGTCGACAGTAGTATAAAGTAAGGCAGCCAACGCCATTACGTCAGTTTTTCTTGCCTTGTCAGAAGCCCCCAAGTGGGAGCCAGGTTATGGTGGAAGAACCCTACCAGTAGAAAGTAAATAGGAAAAAGTTCCCTGTAAGGAGAGAGAGAGAGAAAGAAGAGCGGGATGGCAGGAGGGAAACCAGGACTGCAACAGTGAATACACTCGAACATCTACATTTATGGTAAGTGTACACAACTGTACTATGTTCTTCGTGTTTCACTGTTGCAGTCATCACATTTGGGTTGATGCCCAAAGCTGAGGGAAAGGGTGGAGGCAGTCAAGGAGACTAGGGGCTGGCTAGGATGCCCTGCAAGACTACAGTGGCAAAGCCTGCCCTGGATTTGGAGAAGATCGGCAGGTGGTAATGCTTGGTGAAAGTGGGAACAGATGACCAGGTGGCAGCCTGCAGGATGTCCCTGGTGGGGACCCCTCTGAGGAAAGCTGCAGATGTGGAGCCTGCTCTGGTGGAGTGAGTCCTGACCCCCTTAGGGGGAGGTTTTCCGTGTTGCTTACAACAGAAATGGATGCAGTGTGCTATCCACTTGGAAATTGTTTGTTTGGAGATGGCTTTGCCCTCTGCCCCTGCAGCAAAGCTAACCAGAAATTGATCCGACTTCCTGAATGATTTAGTCCTGTCTAGATAGAATCTGAACTGTCTGTGCACATCTAGAGAGAGTGCAGGGTCCTTTCTGCCTTGTTTTGTGGGTTAGGGAAAAAGGTGGGCAAATGAATGGATTGGTCAAGAGTCACACTGGACACCACTTTGGGCATGAAGGATGGGTTAAGTCCTGAGGGAAACCCTGTCAGTATGGAAGATGTTGAAGGGCTCCATAGCCATGAGTGCTTGTAACTCGAAGACTCTTTTGGCTGAAGTGATGGCCAGAAGAAAAGCGGTCTTCCAGGAGAGAAATTTTAACTCTGCTGTAGATGCTGGTTCAAAGGGGGGGGGGTGAGCTTTTCCAACGCAAAGTTAACATAAGCTGGGATAGGTGCTCTTCTGGGTACCCTCAAGTTGCTAACCCCCCTTAGGAATTGTTTGTTCAGAGAGTGAGAGAATAGGGGCTGCTCAGTGTGGAAATGAGCAGAGAGAGCAGAGACATGAATTTTAATACAGGAAAAGGAGAGACCACTGCGTAGCAAGTCAGCTAGGTAATCCAGGATGAGAGGTAGTAGGGCTGTGCCATATCAGCTCCCTTAGCCCGAATCCAGGTGCAGAACCTTTTCCATTTGTCAGCATAAAATTTTCTAGTGCTAGGGCGTCTGGCCTCACATATAACATCTAGAACCCATTTACTGAGCTTGGCAGATTGATCAGTGGTCAGGGAATAAGCCAGGCTGCCAAATTGAGGGTCTGCAATTGGGGATGCATGAATTCTCCTTCCCTCTGGGTCAGGAGGGTTGGGGTCTGAGTGAGATGTCATGGTGGCAGTGGGGACAGGCTGCGCAGCAGTGGGTACCAGTGCTGGCTAGGCCAGTCTGGAGCAATAAGAATTGTCCTCGGTTTTTCCTCCCTTATTTAGAGAAGTACCCTGGTAGTGAGAGATAGTGGAGGAAATGAATAGACCGATAAACTGACCCAGGAGAAGGAAAGGGCATCCACTTTCCAAGCCATGCAGTGATGTTCCCCGGTGCAGAACTTGCTGATGGTTGGTGTGTGAGGCAAAGAAGTCGACCTTCGGTGTGCCCCATTTCTGAGTTATTAGGTTGAAGGTTCTTTTGTCTAGCTGCCACTCATGTGGGTCCATAAGATTTCTGCTTAAGTGGTCTGCCAGAGAGTTTAAAGAACCTGGTAGGAATTGTGCTAACAGGTGGAGTTGCATGGCTGAGGCTGTGCCAAAGGGTCATGGCCAGCCTGCATAGAGGGTAGGAGCGAGTCCCTCCCTGCTTGTTGATATACCACATCACCAGTTGTGGTCTGTTTTGATCAGGAGAGCCCCTGGGGATAGAAGGGGCTTTAAAGCTGTCAATGCATGCTGGACAGCGAACATCTTTTTGATTGATGTGCAGATGGATCTGCTGTGGGTTCCATTGGCCCTATATGCACCTGCCGTCCAGGTGTGCACCCCAGGCATAGTCTGATGCGTCTCTGGTGAGGGTCTGGGCAGCGGGGTGGTGGTGAGAAAGGTAGTCCCCCTTGTTGTGGGAGCATGCTGCTACCCACCAAAGAAAAATATCTTTCCTTAGGCAAGGTATCACTGGTATAAGAGTTTCCAGGTCTTGAGTGTGTTGACACCAAAGGCTTTTTAGGTACCACTGAAGTTTCCTCATATGCAGCCTGGCATATAGAATGAGTAGAATGCAAGATGCTATGAACTCCAGAGCTTGCAGAATTTTCCTTGCAGATAACTGGGGTCTCGTGGCTAGTTGAGAGAAGAAGGCTGTCAGGTAAGTTTGCTTTTCTGATGTAAGGAATACCATCTGGGAGGTTGTGTCCATGCTTGCTCCCACGAATATAATCCTTTGGGTGGGAACTAGTTTGGATTTCTTTTCGTTGATAGTGTACCCTAGGGAGGTCAGTAGGGACTTTACAAAGGTCAGGTGCTTGAGCAGCTTTCCCTGAATGTCTGCCCGAAGTAGGCAGTCGTCTAAGTATGAGTAAACTTGGATATTCCTTGTCTGCAAAAGGCAATAGCGGGAGCCAGATATTTTATGAAAACTGTGGGAGCAGTAGATAAGCCAAAGGGAAGTGCAGAGAACTGAAAGTGCAGAGATCCTTCCCTGAAACCTAGATATTTCCTGTGTGATTCCCTGATAGGAATGTGGAGGTAGGCCTCTTTTAGGTCTAGGGTAGCTAGCCAAGCATCCTTGGACAGCATGGGTAGCAGCTGCTGGAGGGTGAGCATTTTGAATTTTGGTATCACTAGAAAGGTGTTTAGAATGGATAGATACAGGATGGGACACCAGGTGCCCTCTTTTCTGGGTACCAGAAAAAAAGTCTGGATAGAAACCATGGCCTATATGATCTGCAGGAACGTGCTCTACTGCCCTCAGAGAGCAGGGAAAGGACTTGCTTTTTCACCTCTGCCCATTGGTTTGGAGGTAGATCTGGGAACCCTTTTGGGGATGGAAGTGTGTGGAAAGAAATTTTGTATCCCTGGGACACTGCTGAGGACCCAGCAGTCGCTGGTAATGGTGTCCCAGGTGCTTGTGTGAAAGGAGAGTTTTCCTCCTAGGGGTAAGTAAAGGTGGGCAGGGAGTGAGGGAGGGGGAAGAAGTCATTGTGAGTGCTTTCCATGAGAGGGTGGCTTAGAACTCCCTGGTTTTGAAGTGGAGGAATTCCACTGTTTTGATTTCTGCATTCCCTGTGGCTGCTGTCTGGGGGTCTGCTTCCCCAGGGTCTGGGCTGAACTGACTTGGAGGGGCAATACCTGCTGAACCTGGGTGGCTGACCTGTAGGAAATCCTTAACTGTCTGCACAGATTTAGCTTTTTCTTCCATCTTTTTTAAGACCTCCTCTGCCTTAGTGCCAAATAAAAAGTTATGTACTCACCATAACATTCCATGCGAGTTGTTCATCTCGCTTTCATTCTTACAAATGGGTTCGGAGCCAATCCTTGGCTCCGAGTCAGCCTACTACAAAGCTCGAGGTCTTCAGACAGCTCGAGGCCAAGTCTCTATCCCATGATGCACCTAGAGTTACCTCAGATCTTTTTTGCTGCGTATAATAATGCCATGTGCCATTCTATCACTCTTTAGGAGAAAACCCATAGAAAGATTGAGCAACCAGGATAAAACTAGTATCTCAGTCCTCGAAAAACCTGGAGGGGGTAGGAGGGTGGGAAGTAAGAATGAAGGCGAGATGAACTCCTCACATGGAACGTTATGGTGAGTACATAATTTCTTTATGTGAAGTTGTTCTATCTCGCCGTTCATTCTTACAGATGGGTAGCATCCCAAGCACCATCTTTCTCGGGCGACTCATGGGAGTATGTTTTTCAGGACAGTGGAACCAAAGGAGGCCCTGCCTCCAGAGGCCTTGTCAACTTTGTAATGAGTGATAAAGGTATGAGGCTTTGACTAAGTGGCTGCAGCACAAATATTGTCTATAGGAAGCCTAGCAGTAAAGGCAGAAGATGCGGACACTGCTCTGGTAGAATGAGCCTTAACTTTGGGTTGTAAAGGTAAATTAGCAGCTGAATAAGTTAATGTGATGCAATCAGACAACCATCTAAACAGTGTTGTTTTTTCCACTGGCATACCTTTTCCGGAATCTGAAAAGGACATGAAAAGCTGTTCTGATTTTCTGAACTCTTTTGTTCTACCCAGGTAAAATCTGAGCTGTCTATGAACATCAAGCTTGTGCAGCATATACTCTAAGTTGTTGGTATGTTTGGGAAAGAACACTGGCAAATCTATGATCTGGTTAAGGTTAGATTCAGTACAAACTTTAGGTAAAAATGAAGGATTTATTCGCAGGGACACTGTCAGCATGAAAAATCAAATAAGGAGGCTTTATGGACAAGGCCTTTAGCTCTGACACTCTACGGGCAGAAGTGATGGCTACTAAAAAGATAGTCTTCCCATGATAAATATTTCAAGTTACATGAGGAAGTTGGTTCGAAAGGTGGGAGAATAATGCGTGAGAGCATAACATTTAGATTCCACGGGATATAAGGGGATTTCACAGGTGGTCTGAGATGAAAGGTCCCTTTGAGAAAGGCTTTGGATTGAGACATTATGTTTAACCTTTCCAAGCCAAGGTGAAAATTAGATAGCGGTAAGTTGTACCCGAACTGTTGCTGCTGCAACTCTTATTGAAAAGCATAGTCAAAAACTGTAATATGGACGAAATAGGGGCTTGGTAGGGGTCAATATCATTTTGAGAAGCCCATATAGCAAATCTTCTCCATTTGCTAAGGTATAGCTTCCTAGTAGAGGACTTATGAGAAGATATCAATATATGCTGCATTTCATTTGACAGGTTATGAAACCTGGCTTTGTTGGGAATTGGAGCAGCCAAGCTGTCAATTTCAGGGACTGAAGAGAGGGATGAAGAGCCTCTGACGAATGCATCAGAAGATTTGGAACTGGGTCTAGAATCCAAGGCTCTTCCAACAGATGAAGTCGAAGCAAGGGGAACCAAATCTGATGAGGCCAATGAGGGGCTATTAGAATGATGGTCCTTCCCAGGGCTTTTGCTTTCTGCAATACTTTGGGTATCAAGGGAATTGGTGGGAATGCATAGAGGAGACCCGGAGGCCAATAGTGTACGAGTGCGTCCCTTGGAGCTTCTCCCAGAGGGGGAAATCGGGGCAAAGTAGCTTCTGCATTTTGTGTTCATATGTTTGGCAAAAAGGTCGCAGCAAGGCTGGCCCCAGCTGTTGAAAATTCTCTCCGCTGTTTCTTGAGGGGCCACTCGTGAGACAACAAAACTGCCCTGCTCAGTTTGTCGGCGATCACGTTGAATTTCCCCGGGATATGCATTGCTATCAGAAAGCGCTGAGTGGATGTAGCCCACTGCCATACTCTTAGGGCCTCATGATAAAGGGGATAGGACCTGGTCCCTCCTTGTTTGTTCAAGTGCCAGACCACAGACATGTCTGTCTGAATCGCAATTGTTCCCAAAGGAAGAGAGAGTCCTGAAGTACTGCAACGCTAAAAGTACCGCTCTCATCTCCAGGACATTGATATGCAGACGTGTCTCCTGTTTGGTCCATGTGCCTTGGGCTGTTCTTCCCTGAAAATGCCCCCCCCCACCCTATCAGGGAAGCATCCGTGGTCACTGTGGCCGCTAGTGAGGGTAGGACAAAAGGATGAGCTATCGTTACATGAAGAAAGGTCAACCACCACTGAAGATCCTTTTTGCATGTGTTTGCGAACATGAGACATTGGGAGCTCTTGGTAAGACCATTGAGTGAATAACAGCCATTGCAGAATCCGCATGTGCATGCGACCCAATGGTATTGCTACTATTGCAGCTGCCATCATGCCTAATAAATTTTAGCACTTCTTGATGCTGGAGCCTTATCTATGGATATGATGTTGTGGACCTGCTGACAAAGTAGTAAAACTTTCTGCTGGAAGTCTCAAAGTGGTGGTGGTGGTGGTGGTATCAAATTCTGCTCCAATAAAAACGATATGTTGAGATGGCGACAAGGCAGATTTTTCTGAATTTATTGTAATGCCCAGATGATTGCAAAGAGTAAGAGTGGCGTCCCTGGCTTGTATTAGTTGATGCCTGGTGGTGGCGGTGAGGAGCCAATTGTACGGAAACACCTGGAATCCTAAACACCTCAGGTGAGCCATGACCACTGCCATACATTTGGTAAACACTCTGGGGGCTGTAGTGAGACCAAAGGGCAGGGCTCGAAACTGGTAATGACTGGCTCCCAGACGGAAGCGCAGATGATCCCTGGATGGTTTGGCCATTTTTATATAGTAGTATGTATTCTGTAGATATATCGATTACATCCAATTGTCTTTCCCTACAAAGGGAAGTATCGACTGAAGCGTGACCATCCGGAACTTTTCTTTCTTCACAGATCTGTTTAGTCTGCTGAAGTCTAAAATAGGTCTCCAGTCCCCTGTCTTTTTTGGAACTACAAAGAATTTTGAGTAAGTTCCGGATCCTGTCTGGTCTGCTGGTACTGATTGGATTTCTTAGCAACATTTGGACCTCTACTGTTTGTTCCCTGTAACTGGGTGGAACGTCCGGGATTTTTGTTGTCAATGGAGGGGGAGTGGTGAAAGGAATGAAATATTCTCTGGAAACTATACTTTGTACCCAGTTTTTGTTATTGTGAGCCAGGCATCTGGATACAAAGATAAGTGACCCCCGATTGCCTCCGGAGTAGGACAGTCGGGCCTCCATTCAGGAGCGCTGGTAGGCTCAAAGAACTGGTCTCTGTCCCCCTGGTTTTGCAGACCCCCTCTGCCGCGAGTGCGGAGTCTTCCATTATTGCCCCCTCCCTCTGCCCCTGGAGGGGGGTTCACCATGTGTCCAGAAAGGCTCCTTGGGCTTTTCGGAACCACATCGTTAATCCCTTTTGATCTTTGGGGTAGGGTCTGGTAGGGGTGGAAAAATGGACTCCAACAGCAGACAGAGTCTTTCCTTCCTGCTCACACCTGGTCAAAGTTTCCTTAACTTTGGGCACAAAAAGGGACGAGCCATCAAAAGGGATGCTGACAAAGGATGACAAAGGGCTCCGCTTAGGAACACAAGCGCATCTAGGAATGTCTCCTGAGAGCAATTCCTGTATCTGCTGCCCTACTCGTTCCATCAGCTGCATATGAAATGAGACACATGGACGAGTTCCCCATGGAATTAAGGATAGCAAGCTGGGAGGCGACTGTCTGAAGCTCCTGCAGCTACTGTACCCTGAAGAGCATCTCCAAGCTCTTTTAGGAGATCTCTTTGTAGTCTCATAAAATGAGTGAGATAGTTCATTGAATGCAAGGCAAAAGTCGCTGAACTGTATGCGCGCTTCCCATATCTACCCATGATCCTGTTAGGAGGATGGATAGATGAAGTTTCTGACATCTCCTTTTTGGTGGCTGCCGCCACCACCATGGCATCAACTTGCACTCCCTTGGTAAGGAAAGACTTTTCCTTGGGGGAAGAAATAAATTTACTGGGCCTCCTAGGGACAGGCTCCATGGTGTCCGGAGACTCCCACGCCCTTCGTGAGACCAGCTCCATGAGCTCATTGAAGGGCGGAGACAACCAAGAGGTGGAGGGTTGAGACCCGAAAGCCTTCAGGAGAACAGACTCATCTTCAGTAGAACAACAGTAATACCAACTCCAGAACTTCTTCGGCCAACACACAGACCAGAGCTACAACTCAAAAGATTTGATAGGGACTTCCTCAGAACAACTTACAATGAATTACCCAGCCCTTAAATACACATAAACCCAATAATTAGTTAATAGAATAATCACATAATTACACAGATCAACTAAAAACCATCATTACAAACATTAAAACACCAGTGTGCACACAAATATAAATAAGTGCAAATACACAAGTTTTAATATCATAAAAATTCCTTAATAAAATCTTTAAAATCTATAAAACATTTGTACAGGCCCTAACCCATTAAACGTTTTAACTTTAAAATGCATGCTATATTAGTGGCTTCGTTGATTCCTGGATACTGAGCAGCATCTAATCTTAATAGTCACTTCAACTCACAAATATCCAGGTGCAAATCCACAATTTTCCCCTGGGGGTCCTTCAACAGATGTTCAACTACCAAAAACTTAAAACAATGGTCACCATGTTCCTTAATGTGTCTATATAGAGCATTAGTTATTCTCCCTTTCCTGATGTCATTAATGTGTTCATTAATGCGATTTTTAAATAAATAACCTACTGGTCTTCTCTACATAAAAAACAGGGCACTTTTGGCACTTGGCCATATAGACAACATTAGAACCACCACCGTTAAAATGCCCTTAATAGTAATATTCTTACCATTAAATTTAAACTTATCATTGGTTTCCAAAATGTGGCTACACAAATTGCACCTCCCACACTTAAAATTCCATTTGGGTATATCAGTTTTTCCACTGAAAGTACCCTTGTCCAGCTCAAAAAAGTTTTTAAATGACCTAACATTTCTGAACACTATCTTTGGGGGGTCTTAAACACCTTTTTGCTGAATGCTTGTATCACAACTCAAGACGTCCCAATTTTTAATAACCTGAGACACCCTGTTTGCATCTAAGTTAAAAGCTGCAATAAAACTTAAACCATAGTTTTTACAGACCTGCCTTCTATTAATATTAATATCTTGTCTCATAACAGGCTCCGTGCCACCACCCAATATTGGCCTATAAATACCTTTCAAACTTTGACAAACGCGTTGGTTATAAAACTAACCTCGTCCAAAACATCACAGTCAAGGCTCATCATTCTGGCCACTCTCATCAACTGCCCCATGACTATTGACTTTTTTTGATGCATGGGGTGCCAACTACCAAATTCCAAATAGGAATTCGAAAAAGTGGGTTTTCTATAAAATCTTAGAACGTAATATACCTTTATTACTGTCCCAAATCAAGTCTACGTCCAATATATTTTCTCCTTACTGTAATGATTTGTAAACTGTAAAAATTCCATGGTGTTATTAATATAAAATCAAGAATTCATTGAGCTGACCTTCAGTGTCTTTCCACAACAAGAACAAATCATCCAAAAACCTGGTATAAAGCAGGACATTCGACCAATGCACATTATTCATTAAATACTCCTGTTCCCAAAAGGGCATAATGAGATTTGCCAATATGGGGGCACAAGCTGCCCCCATTGCAACTCCAGTTAACTGCTTAAAATGCTGGCCTTCAAAATAAATACAATTATTCCCCAAAACAACGTCCATAAGAGCAGTAATTTTATTTATGGAATCTTGATCATATATACACATTTTAATCAGCTGTTTCTCCAACCACTGAATACCCTCATTATGGGGTATAACGGAAAAAAGATTTACTACATCAATGGTCACCATTATCACCCCAGGGATACCTTAATTCTTTCCAATTTTTCCAAAAAATGCCAAGAATCCTTAGTGATATACATAAATGTTAATAAGCCCTTTTGCATGCTATAATCTAAACATTTACTAATAAAGCCGGTCTTTTATCTATGACCATCCACTATAGGGTGAAATTTTTACCCAGATAAACCTTTGTGAATATGTGGTATTCCAAAAATGTTGGGTACCATGGGGTGTTCATTTTTCATGTATTCGAATTCATCCAAACTGATCTGGCCCTGATATAACATATCATCTAGGGCCAAGTCAATCTTCTGATAGGCTATATGAATCTCATTTAGGGAACTCTCCTGGTAAGTTCCATCCATTAACAATGAATTCACTTTGTCTAAATATTCACTTTTATTCATCAACACAACCCCACTTCCCTTATCAGGTTTCATGATACGCACCGTTTTGTCACTGATAAATTCTCTTAAAAGCTCTTCTTCCTTCACAGTCAAATTACTGCCATATTAATTTTCAGTAGAGTTGGTGGACTTCCAGCTACCCCTCTGCCTAGGGATTTCTAATATCTCAGCAAATGAGATGCCCTCAGAGGGGGACCGTGGGGACCCTTCTGATTCATGCAAGTTGGTATCGGATGTGAGAGACTCCTGCGGGGAGTCTAAGTGCTTCCTCTTACAGATTCTCTTCCTGGGAACCTCATCAGTAGGAATTTCTGGTGAGGTCTCGGAAGAGCAGGGGCCACCCAATGGGGCTTCCTGAGGCAAAGCGTCTTTACGCTTAAAGAGGATATGTAAAGCAGAAGTGGACACAGGTGCTTTTGGGGAGCAGGTAGTTGGACCTGAAAATGTAGATGTCTTAGGAAACCATCACTCTCCTCATGGCTTCGAAGGCATCTCTGCTCCGATGAGAAGGGACCGCGGGATCCGAAAAAACCACCAATCCCCTTGGCACCGGCACAGTGGGCTCCGAATCAGAAGTAGGAGCCAAACTCATCTGAGCCGAGGTCCCAGGAGGCAAAGTCGGAACCGACATGTCGGTCCGACTATCCTCCCCGGACCAGACAGTAGAGTGTCAGCTCCTAGACTACTCAATAGGTGCCAAGGAAGTCTGAGTAAATGGAACCAATGTCACCGGAACAGGCGTCGGCACCGAAGGCTCAACAATCATCAGGTCCAACTCCTGTGGTTCCGAAGGACCGGTATGGCTCAGCGGAGGAAAAGAAGTCAATGGCATTACAGTTTTAGGCTCTAAAACCACCTGGGGTCAGAGCCAACAAAAGTTTAGTGAAAGCCGGTGCTTGTAGCAACTTCTGCACCACACGATCCAAATCGGACAGGCTGCTAGAGGACTGAGATGAATGGATGGGATGGATGGAGGCACTGACTGCAGAAGAGGTGACTAATACTTCAGACACCAGTTCCAGGACTGGGGACTGGCTCCGAAAGGACAAGACTCTCGGCTCCAAGGGTTGTGGAGCCGACATAGACTCTCTTAGATTTTTTTTACTTCTGAAGAAGCAGCCGCCTTAGAAGACTTACTAGATGTACCCTGGTCACTCAAAGCTTCTTGAAATGACTGTTTCAGAGGTCCTCTATCTATGAGTTTTCTTTTTCGCTCCTAAAGAACTCTGGATGAAAAAGAATGACAAACGGAGCAGCTTTCTTGTATGTGCAAAGCTTCAAGACAATACACGCAATTAACGTGACTGTCACAGACATCTGTCCACATTTTGGACACACTTTAAAAAACTGACTTAGGATGCTTATCCTTATCAGCCATAATCAAGTATACAGTATCCAAACAACAATCTACTGTACTTTAAAGAGACTAGGCACACCCAAACAATTAAACTAGTAAAGGTAAATTATCGAAATAAGTCCTAAATGATAAATGGGCTGAACAACAATGTACCAACTAAACTATTCAAAAATACACACACACTCACTATCTACTTATTTAACTACAAGCTATATAATGTTTTAAAGGCACACCAAAGGGAAAGGGAATATTAAAGGCCTATAGAAGGCCAAAAAGAGAAGGAATATGTCTAGAAATAAGCTATAAAAGCTATCACTATTAAATACTAACTAAATATCTAGACATATTTTTAGAAATAACAAATTTCCTAGATATCAGAAAAGAATTATACTGGCCTGAGCTGTGCAACGAACCTCCGATCTATTGCAGCAGCAAACTAGATCTGAGGTAACTCTAGGTGCATCATGGAATAAGGACTTGGCCTTGAGCTGTCTGAAGACCTCGCGCTTTGTAGTAGGTTCACATGTGGTCTTTGTGCAAGGATGCATCCAATAATTTAGATTTAACATGGTCTGGCAAGGGCTGCTCCTTAAGCCATGCATGCCTTCTAAGGACAGAACCTGTGACTGCTGCCCTGCAAGAAGCTTCTAGGGCTTCAAAAACCACAGTGCAAGGTGTGCTTAGTCACTTGACTTGCAGAATGCATTAACTCTTGTAACTCTTTAGATTCTGCACAATCAGGAAAGGAAGACACTTTCTGTTTGAGGAGTTCCATGGTATGTTGCTGAAACTTTAGCATATGGAACTGGCAATTTAGTGCTCTGATAGCAAGAGTAGCAGAGGTGTATACTTTTTACCCCATCTGTCTAATGCTCGGGAATCCCTATCTGAGGGGGTGGGATTCTTAGCAGAGGTTGCTTTAATTCCTTTAGGCCCTTGAGAAATTACCTCAGGGTCAGCAATAGGATTTTAGAAAAGAGATTTGTGCGAGTCAGGGACTCTGTAACACCGGTCAACTTTAAATAAAAACACAGTAGGTCTGTACCTTCTACTGTAGGCTCAAGGTGGTGCAGCAGCATACAACTCGATCTTTTGTTGTTTGTGCGGACATACTCCATCAGTGTTTTGTTTAGTTTAACAAGGTCCGTGTACAGTTGTCTTATGTCTTTCTGTAGATTACTGGAAGTCATGTCTGGAGGTTGCACTGCTTTTTACTGAACAGCTGCAGAACTTTCCCCAGTCAGTGTTTCTTCCTCACTTTGTGTAGCTGATTTTTTTTTTCCATGTGTGGATCAACTGCAGAATGCCAAGCAGAAAATAGGGAATTGCCTTGATAATATGCACAAGTTTAGAAAGATTGCCGTTTACACTGTTTTTTTAGAACACTAGGGCACAAAACTTTTAGTACAAAGACTCGGGCAACAGAAAGTAGAAATGACTGTTGTCAAGCTTAGGGAGCCTACAACAAGGAAGATAAAGTACAGTTGTGTAAAATCTTACCATAATGGTAGATTTCCTTGCCTTCACCACTGCAGTATTCCTTAAAAATGGGATTCCCTGCCGTGAAGACCACCGCCCGGACAGTTCACCAAAGTCTACCACTGCTTTAAGGTACGCTGAACGTCACTCGCACACTTATTGTGTGGGGTAGGGCATAAAGGTGCTGTTCAGGCGTACCAACCTCAGAACAGATTGCCCCAGTAGGAACAGCAGTCTAAGGAAAACAAGGAGAACCTGCACATCCAGGAAGGAAGAAAGACCAGGCGTATGGAGGGAAGGAGTGAATACTGCAGCGGTGAAGGCAAGGACATCTACAGTTATGGTAAGATTTTACACAACTGTACTATGTCCTTGCATTCACTGCTGCAGTATTCCTTACAAATTGGAGACTGCCAAAGTTCAAGAAGAAACTTGGGAGCAGGAAGCAGCAGAGCCCTCCAAGAAGCCATGAAGAATGACAGTAGCAAAACCAGCTCTAGCTCTGGAGATACCATCCAACTGGTAATGTTTGGTAAAGGTATGTACCAAAGTCCAGGTAGCAGCTTCAAGAATAGAATTAACGTTTAAGCCTTTCAAAAAAGCACCAGAAGAAGCCACAGCTCTAGTGGAATGAGCCTTTACAGAAGAATGAAGGCTCTTGTCATGAAAAGTGTAACAAAAGAAAATGGCCTTAGAAATCCAAGTGGAAATAGTTTGCTTGGAAACAGCCAAACCTCAAGACCTAGGATGAAAGGAAACAAACGGATCAGATTTTCTGATGGCTTTAGTTTTATCCAAATAAAATCTGAGCTGTCTATGCACACCTAAGGTATGCAGCACCCTCTCATTGTTAGACTGCAGTGAGGGGAAACAAGTTGGCAAATTAATAGACTGATTAAGTGACAACTCATTAACCACCTTGGGCATGAAAGGATTAGTACACAAGGACACCCTGCCCTCATGCAATATCAAAAAAGGTGGACAAGCCATAAGGGTTTACAAGTCAGACACCCGTCTGGCAGAAGTAAGAGCTAACAAAAGAACGGTCTTCCAAGAACAATGCTGCAAGGGAGCTTAAACAGCAGGAGCCCAAGCCCATTTTTCTGGAATAAAATTAAGATCTCAGGGAGGAGGAACAGGCTACCTGGGAGGTCTACTATTAAGGACACCTTTAAGAAATTGTTTAGCCTCAAATCTAGAAGCTAATGGGGGAGTTAGAGGCAGACAAGAAGAAAGAGCTGATGAATAGGCCAAACCAGCATTGAGCAACCCACACAAATAAGACAGAGAACCAAAGGAACATCCACAGAAACTGGGTCCAGGTCACAAAACGGACACCAAAAAGAAAGCCTCTTCCATTTACATAAGTAGGATTTCCTAGTAGTAGGTTTCCTGGCCTCCTGAAGGACCTGCAGCACATCCTCAGAAAAAAAGGTATCTATGAGGAATCAAAACCCTATCATCCACAGTGTCAGTTGATGCGTGAACAGGTGAGGATGGATGAAAGACCCCTTGTCTTGTGTGAGGAGATCCACCCTGTGGGGTAACTTTGTGATGACTGCCCCTGGCTAGATGCAGAAGCAGAGGGAAAATAGTGCTGTTGCCGCCAAAAGGGAGTCAAAAACAAGATTTTGGGAGCATCCTGTTGAATCTTGAACAGGACTCTCGGAAGGAGAGGGAATGCATAAAGAAATATCCCCTTCCAAGAAAAGGAGAGGCCATCCACCTTCCATAACAGAGGACCTGGAACTCTGGCACAAAACAGAGGAAGTTGTCTGTTCAGAGAGGAGGCAGAGAGATCTACTTGAGAAGTACCCCACTGGTGACCAATGTCCAGAAACACAGCCGTGTGAAGCATCCATTCATAGGATTGAGTGAAGGACTTGCTCAGATGGTCTGCTACAACGTTCCGATCTGAAGGAACGCAAGCTACTTGAAGAGGCATTTGACATTGGAAAGCCAGATTTCATACCAGAAGTGCCAGCCGGCAAAGACAGTAAGATCTCGTACTCCCCTGTTTGCTGATATACCACATGACTGTGGTATTGTCGGTGAATACCTTGAGAGGCCCTGGAGAGAAAAGAGAAGATGAAAGGCCCGAAGAGCCAGCAGAAGAGCCCTCATCTCTTTGATGTTGATGTGCTCCTTCCGCTGACTAGGCGACCACACCCCTTGAACCCTCAGGAAGCCAAACGTTGCTCCCGATCCCACATCTGAAGTGTCTGTGAACAGATCCTGACAGGGAAGAGGAGGCTGAAAAGGGAGCCCTGGATTCAGAGACAACTGCTGAGTCCATCACAGATGTTATTTCTTGAGACACAGGAGAAAAGAAACAGGAAAGTCTAGAGGATGACCATGTTGAAGCCACACCAACTTCAGAAACCACTGGAACTTGCTCATGTGGAGCTTGGTCAGAGGGGAGCATCGGAATAGTGGAAGCAAAAGAGAAACGCAAAAATCTCCTGAAGAGAGGATGGATCAGAATATGGAGATAAGCATCCTTGAGGTCCAGAGACACCAGAAAGGCCTGAGGGAGCAAGAGAGGAAAAAGGGACTGAAGGGACAACATCCAAAAGGAAGGCACCTTCAGAAATGTGTTTAGATGGGTGAAGTCTAGACTAGGTCTCCAAGTACCTTCTTTTCTGGGCACTAGAAACATTCTGGAATAAAACCCTTTCCCCCTTTGGGACACAGGCACATCTTGAATAGCACCTTGAGACAAAAGGTCTCGAAGAACCTCTGGGGAAAACAGGAAGCTGCTCCAGAGGAGGCTGAGGAATGCCCATAAAAGGAGGACGGGAAATCCAGACCATGAAATACTCTTGCCAAATGACTGAAAGAACCACTGGTAATTCGAAGCCAAACAGGAAGAGAAGGAGGAATATGGCTGGGAATGGGTGGATAGTCAAGACAGCACCTGGTTTGTCAGGAAAGGAAGGCTTAAAAATCCCTGCAATCTGAGTGGCCTTAGCAGGAGGAGTCCATTTACTACCCTTTTTACCTTTATAAGGAGGGCAAGACTGCTTACGAACAAAGGCTGGCTTAGAAGGGTAGTTTCGCTGAAATTTAGGCACAAGAGAAACAAAGACATGCTTTAGCTCCTGTAAAGCCCTCCCTTTGTCCTGAAGAGACAAATAAACCAGCAGCTGCATCAGCAAACTAAAGAGCATTATCCAAAGGAGCATCTATCAACTTAGCCTTAATATCATCAGGCAAAGGTTGAAGCCGAAGCCATGAATATCTCCTCAGAACCGAAGCAGCAGCAGCAGCCCTAGAAAAGGCATCTGCTGCATCATAACTACATTTGATAGTATGATGAACTACCCGAGAGGAAGTCCCAAGCAAGGAAAGAGCAGAAGATTTACTCTCAAAAGTCTGGAAGATCAGAAAGAATCTGACAAGCCTGAGAAAGAGCAGCCAAGACATACCTAGAGAGCAGCCAAGACATACCTAGAGAGATTTTGGTCTGATAATTAAAACCCCTAAAAGCTACGGTAGCCGAAATATAAACCTTCTTACCCAGCCTATCCATGGTTCTAGTGTCCTTGTCAGAAGGCAGTAACTTGGATGAAAGAAGCATTTGATATGACTTATCAGAGGCTACAGACACCACAGAGGGGTCAGTAGCAGGACACAAACAAAAAGGAACAACCCTCAGGCACCCTATAAAACTTATCCGACTTCCTGGGAGCAGGGGGCAGAGAATCCGGCACTTTTTCCACTGCCTCTAAAGCAGGCAAGACAGGAGGAATGGCTGCAGGTTTAAGAGTGTCCATCTGCAGTAACTCAGAGTACCTCTTATGGATATCCGAAACCTGGGCACAATCCCACTTAAAAAAATTCCATCATCCTAGAGATCATGTCCCCAAAGGAAATTTCTTCAGAAGCATTATCTAGAGTATGAGAATCCTCCTCCTCAGACCTATAGTCGAAAGGAGAAGGAATCTGGGTAGAATAAGCAAGGGAGTCATCAGAATCCACCTCAGAAGAATGCAATCCTCTGGGCCTTTTAGGGGAAGAGGAGGACCAAGGAGAAGCAGGAACTGAAACCCCTTGAGGAGGGCTCAACGACAGTAAAGCATTAAATAACCGCTAAGTAAAGGCCTGCCACTCACTTTGTGGATCCCTAGGAGCAGAAAAAATGTGATTAGTTTTCCGTTTATTTTTTTAAGGGGGCATCCGTCCTAAAACCTGAGACGGCCCAGACTCTGGATGGCATTCCACAACCGCAGTAGGAGCCTCTTCCCTAAAGAGAAACTGTGGAATGCCTCTAGACCCCTCGGAAACGGTCAACCATTATTCCCTCTGAATGTCCAAAACGGATGCCTGCAAAGCCTCGGACATGCTACCTGCCAGATCTTCACCAGCTTCCAACCCAGACACTGTAGAAGAATCTGACAAAACAACCGGGTGAGCCTCCGGGTGTATAATAACCTCAAGAGAAACTCCCAGCAGAGGCTGGCCAGTGGAAGATTCCAGTCTTACCTTATGCACCTTCTTCTCTGACGGCTGACCCCTCGGGGCAGGAAGTTCCATCCACAGTATCTGCAGCAAGAAGCTTAAGACACTGGTGCTCAAGATACAAGGAAGGGGAAGAAAGCCTACTACGAAGAGTTATGAGACAAACAAAAAAATGAGAATAAAGAAAGAAATAAAACACGGACGGAGGTAACAGACCGACGGTTAAAACAGATTTCGGACTGGCGGCAAAAGTTCTGAGGATGGTACGCCTGAACGCCACCTTTATTCCCTACCTCATGGAAGGAGTCTGCAGGTGGAATTCAGCGTACCTTAAAGCAAATGTAGACTTTGGTAAACTGAATGGACGGTGGGTTTCATGGCAGGGAATCCCATTTGTAAGAAATACTGCAGCGGTGAATGTAAGGACATCAAGAGATCCTGTAAAGGTATTAGAAATATTCTGGAAATTCTCTGAAAGTCTGTATAAAGCAAAGAAATATAGAAATCAAAAGATACAAATGGAAATGTTTATTGAAGAATTAAATATGACAAGGTTAAAGGCAGATGAGGCTCAATTACTAATAGTTAGGATAGGAAGGAGACGAGATAAAAAATTGTGATGTATAACAAATCCACAGGAAAGTCTCCAGGATTAGATGATATTCCTGTGAGAGTTTGGAAGCTAGGAGGGGGAAAAACTGATAAAGATCTGTAAGGTTTTGTTTAACAGTATTTTAAGCGGAGAAGTACCAACATCCTGGAAGTAAGCAGTGGTACCAGTAATACCTAAACATGATAAAGATGCATCAGATCCAGCTTCACAGAGGCCCATTTCAATACTAAAAAAGAAGTTATGTACTCACCATAACATTCCATCCGAGTAGTAATACTTCATTTTTCTGCAACCTGTGGATATTCGGATCCATATCGGATCTGGCAACTTATTTTCTAGCATCTGCTCTGAGCTCCTCCCCCTACCCATAATACACCACCATCTCCTATCTTCCCTCAGATAGAGTTTGCTGCAACTATACACATTAGCAACTCAACTAAATAAACCTGACATGTTTATTCACATGAAAAGGTCAGGGGTACGGATGGTGGGAAGGTTGCAGAAAAATGAAGTATAACTACTCAGATGGAACGTTATGGTGAGTACATAACTTCTTTATCTGAAGTAGTTAACTTCATTTTATTTGCAAGCTGTGGGACAGAGTCCCCAGCTACTCAACAAATCCTGGGAGGCCCTCATGAAAGGATATTCCTGAGCACCGCAGAGCCAAAGGATGCTCTCCCTTTGGAAATCAAATTGAATTTGTAATGAGAGATGAAAGTATGAGAATTTGCCCAAGTTGCTGCTGCGCAAATGTCATCCAAAGGAACCTTAGACCAAAGACAGCGGAAGTTGCCACGGACCTGGTGGTAAGCTTTAATCAGACCAGGAGGAGATAAACCCTTGGCTTTGTAAATGTGTAGAATGCAAAGAGTGAGCCATCTGGCTAAAGAGACCTTGGAAATGGCCTTTCCCAAACGAGGTTTAGAAAATGAGAGAAATAATTGATTGGACTTGCAGAAGGATTGTGTTCTATGAAGGTAGAAACGAAGTTGTCTATGAACATCTAACAAATTAAATTTATATTCCCCTTTGTTCGGAAAATTTGGAAAGAAAACAGCTAAATTAATTGTTTGGTTTACGTTTGATTGAGATGCCACTTTGGGTAAAAATTAAGGATTTGTACAGAGAGAGACCCTCTCCTTATGGAAGGCCAAATAAGGAGGCAGCTATTACAAACAAATAACGTATTATTCCAGGTTTTTGGACGATAGCTTCTTGTTATGGGAAGGTGACAGAGATAGTATTACACCCTTTATTGAATTTTTGAACAATTCCAATACATTTCTAAAATTTACCTACACATGTAACAGTAACGGTATTGCATATTTGGACATTTACATCTCTTAAGACCAATACAGGTTTTAGTTCCAACATATTTAGAAAAAATACATTCTGTAATAGCTATTTAGAATACACCAGCTGCCACCCTAGGAGAATGATGAAAAATATATTTAAAGGTCAATGTATACGGGCAGCACCTATGACATCCAATTATGAAGATATGATTGGTGAAATTGAATATATAGGTAATATGTTTAAATCCAGAGGATATCCCATCCACATGTTGAATGATGTAACCAAATAGGTGGTAGGTGAATGGGTTAAAAATAACCCCCTTTATTAGGAAAAGAAATGCCTATAAATAGAGACACAATGGAGAAAAATAATACAGTGCAATATAACAGAGCATTTATTTTAGATTCCCCTTATGTAAATAATATTAAAAATATAGTGAGAGAAAATTGGAATATGCTAGTGGTAGATGAGGAAATAAAGACATTATTGGGTGTGTCACCAATATTTGTACATAAAATGGGTGCCAATTTAAAGAAGAAACTTGAAGTTGGACCTTTGACAAGAATTAAGAATGAATTTGGAAGACATACTAGGAAATGTGGTTGTTGTAAACAATGTTATGCAATATTAGAAACAGAGAGTATAGTATTGGATAATACAACTAGGAGTGTTACTAAATTTAAACAAGGTAATTGTAATACCAGAAATGTGGTTTACCTAGCAAAATCTGTGTCATGTACCAGTTATTATATAGGGAAGACGAACGTCAATTCAAGAAGAGAATATATGATCATATATATAGTATTAGGACTAAGGATATGAACAACGCACTATGTAGACGTATAGTTGATTGTGGTGAAGCACACATTTTTAAGTTTGGTATAATTGACCAACTTACAGCAGACCCACGAGGTGGGAACATTAAAACTCAATTAAGTAAAAAGGAAATATGGCAAATATTTACTGACGCAGCCAGGAAACCAGGATTAAATTAATATATTACAATAAAACCTATTTTAAAACTGCGGTAGAATTGGGACAGATAAGGATGAAAGTTGTTTTATTGTTTAATGCCAATAATGTGACATAATATATCTATAATATACATGTGAGAAATATTATTGTTATGCATAGTAAGAAGTAATATTTAGTTTATATAAGCTTTTTTAGATCGATTATGACATCCTTGTTGATATTTATAAAATACTGACCAACTGAATATTTTTTGAACATAAAACATCCAATACATATATATCTACTCAACTTCATAGCCATCATATTTGCATTACTATCTATTATTGTATAGACATAGGATAGTTTTGCATATTTTTACATATTTTTTTACATATTTTAACAACTTAATGTACAATCTTATAGTTCATTTTGAGAAAATCAATGGATTATAGGTTAGGTTAAATAGATTTTGTATTGGTGAGCGAACAGATCACCATATTAATACAACATTTCAACAATGTTTAACAGTATCATGTCACTTTAAAATTAATGGTGGGTGGATTTTGGCGCCAAAAAGTTTTTAAATAAACTGAAAGAGTAATTTATTAGACATTCTGAAGAAGTCCACCTTAGCGTGGATGAAAGCGCTTAATGTCTACGTGTTTTAATATGGTCTATTAAAAGAACGCATTTTTCCTTTTACTTCGGTCTTCATTTAATGTGCATCCGTGATAAGAGTTTCCAGATCAGAGATGAAAGTATGAGAATTTGCCCAAGTTGCTGCTGTGCAAATTTCATCCAAAGGAACCTAAGACCAAAGACAGCGGAAGTCGCCACGGACCTGGTAGTGTGAGCTTTAATCAGACCAGGAGGAGATAAATTATTGGCTTTGTAAATGTGTAGAATGCAAAGAGTGATCCATCTGGCTAGAGACCTTGGAAATGGCCTTTCCCAAACGAGGTTTAGAAAATGAGGCAAATAATTGATCAGACTTGCAGAAGGATTGTGTTCTATAAAGGTAGAAACAAAGTTGTCTATGAACATCTAACAAATTAAGTTTATATTCCCCTTTGTTCTGAAAATTTGGAAAGAAAACAGCTAAATTAATTGTTTGGTTTATGTTTGATTGAGATGCCACTTTGGGTAAAAATGAAGGATTTGTACAGAGAGAGACCCTGTCCTTATGGAAGGCCAAATAAGGAGGCATGGCAGACAAAGCCACTAGGAAGGCTGTCTTCCAAGACAAAAACTTTAAATCCACTGATACAGCAGGTTCAAAAGGAGAAGTTACTAATGACTGGAGAACCAAAGTGAGGTCCCAAGGAGGACCCGAATCTTTGATGGGAGGACGCAGAAGAAAGGTGCCTTTTAGAAAGGCTTTACATAGCTTAGAAGAGGCCAGTGCAATCTTATTTTCACCTGCATGAAAATTAGAAATGGCTGCCAGCTGTACTTTCACAGCGGAGGAACTAGCTCCTTGCTGAAAAATACTAGTTAAGAAATCCAACACCGCTGAAACAGGGGCTGTAAAAGGATCCAGGTTTCTCTGAGAGGCCCAGCTAGAGAAACGTCTCCATTTACTGCCATAGACCATCCTAGTGGAATCTTTGAGAGAAGCCACTAGTATAGAGTTTACAGGGGGTGAAAGACCGGGAGCCCTAGCAATCAAGGGGAAATGGAGCAGCCAAGGTGTCAGCTTGTGACTGTCCAGATTGGGAGGATAGGCACCTGAAGGATGAGAGATTAGATCTAGACAGGGATCCAGAATCCACAGAGGCGCTAGAAGAGGAGACCAAAGGAAGGGGCACCAAACTTGACGAGGCCAGAATGGGGCAATGAGGATCACTTGGCACCCCAGTCGGCAAGCTTTCAGAAGAAACTTCGGAATGAGTGGTAACGGTGGGTAAGCATACAGTAGCCCCTGGTCAGAGCAAAGAACTTACTGCACTTTGCATTGGAAGGAGATGTGAAGAGATCGCAGCAAAGCATATCTTCTCCGCTACAGACTGTTTCAGACACCACTCGTACGGCATCAGAATAGCCCGACTCAATCCGTCCACTAAAATGTTGGAGCGTCCCGGGATGTGCATTGCAATCAGAAACCGATCGGTGGAAATCGCCCACTCCCACACTCTCATGGCCTCGTGACACAGAGGATAAGATCTGGTTTCCCCCTGCTTGTTGATATACCAGACAACAGACATGTTGTCTGACTGAACTGCAATTGTACCCAGAGGAAGAACAGTGTGGAAGGCTTTCAACACTAAAAGCACTGCCCTCATCTCTACAACATTTATGTGCAACTTGATCTCTAAATGGGGCCAAGTGCCCTGGACTGTCCTTCCCAAACAGTATGTCCCCCACCCGAGTTGGGAGGCATCCGTGGTCACTGTGGCTTGGGCTGGAGATGACATGAAAAGGCGTCCCGTTGCAATGTCCGGTGAATGGAGCCACCAAAGGAGAGACGTCCTGCAGGTGTGACTGTTCCTTATCGGAAAATCCATGGGCAGGTCTACCCAAGACCATTGGACAGCTAGAGTTCATGGAAGGACCCACATATTAAGGCGTGCACAAGGAAGAATAGAGATTGAGGCAGCCATGGAGCCCAGGGCCCAGAGAACATCGCTCGCCTTTGGAAATTTGAGGTTCACAATTAGAACGATGTGGTACCAGAGGTGTAAGATCCTGTCTGGTGTTAAGAAAACTTTTAGCTGCAAAGTGTCCAGCCGTGCCCCGATAAAGTCTAGAACTTGTACTGGTTGCAAAAGGTATTTGCGAACATTGACTGTAATCCCCAGCCGATCTGCCAAGAGAAGAAAGTAGTCTCAGGCCAGACACAGAAGATGCCTGGTGGATGCAGCGAAGAGCCAGTCGTCCAGGTAAGGAAATACCCGAATTCTCTGAAGCCTCAAGTGAGCTATTACTACTGCCATTACCTTGGTGAACACCCTGGGGGATGTGGTGAGACCAAAGGGTAGAGCTCTAAACTGGAAGTGACTGGCTCCCAGCCAGAAGCGAAGAAACCCCTGGAGCTTCTGTGGATCTTGATATGATAGTAAGCATTCTGGAGGTCTAACGAGCACATCCAGTCGCACTCTCGGAGATAAGGTAAAATGGACTGTAGGGTGACCATCCGGAACTTTTGTTTGGCGACAGACAGGTTTCAAGGTTGACAGGTCCAAAATGGGTCTGAGGTCCCCCATCTTTTTTGGCACTAAAAAGAACCTGGAGTAAATGCCTAATCCAGACTGGTTGAGGGGGACCAGTTCGATGACTCGTTTGTGAAGCAGCTTTGAAACCTCTAGAGCTGCGGCCTCCCTGTGAGCGGGTGGGAGATCAGGGAGGCGTCTTGTAGCACTTGGCAGGGTAACAAATGGGATAGTGTAACCTCTGGATATTATTTGCAGCACCCAACGATCTGCAGTTATGGACTCCCGGGCATGGGTGCAATGACAATCTGTCCTACTTTAGAGGCAGTCGGGGGGAATCGGGCAACCCCTCAGGGCTGCTGAGTGGGCCTGTCAGAAAAAGGTTCCCTAGACCCGAAATTCCTGGGACCCCCTCTACCTCTGGGTCAGCGTCGATCCTGTCCCCCTCTGCTTCTGGGGGAAGAGTCATCCTGAAACTCCCGGGAAAACTGAAATTTCCGGAACCACATTTTCTTTTGCCCTCTTTGGTACCTAGAAAAAGGAACACTGAGGGTTAGAGAAGTGGATCCTGATGGCAGACAAAGTCTTCCCATCTTTTTCGCTCTGGACAAGAGTGTCACGTACTGTCTTCCCAAAAAGTGCGGAAACATCGTAGGGAGCATTAGTAAATTACTCCTTGAAAGGGTCCGCAAACTGACAAAATCTGAGCCAGGCGTGACATCTCATGGCTACGCCTGTCCCAGCCGCCTTAGCTGTTCCTTCCGTGGTGTGGGAAAAGAGATGCATGGACATGTTTGATACAGACTTCAGAGTCTACATTTTCGCAGAGAACAGTTGTTTGTCCTGCTGCGATAGAGACTCTAGGGGAGACTCAGCGAATTCCGAGACAAGATCTCGCTGCAGCCATATCACATGTGCCAAATAGTTCAGGGCACAGATGGAAAAGGTCGCTGACGAACAAACGAGCTTCCCAAACCTATCCACCGACCTGGACTCCTTGTCCAGAGGGTGGACTGAGGAACTCTCTTGCGCCAGTTCCTTCTTGGTGGCTGCTGCGACCACCATAGCATCAACGGGGGCTTCTTTAGACCAAGGTTGTCTGTCGGTGGAAGGAGAAAGAATCTTGTTGGGGCATTTGGGGATGGGCTCTACAGTGTCGGGCTCCTTCCATGCCCATGTGGTGATAAGGTCCACCAAGGGGTCCGCTAGCGGGGACACCCAGGAAGTAGATGGGCCCGTGCCAAAGGCCTCCAGGAACACGTACTCATCTGTAGAAGGTTTTGGGGATGACCAACCTCCCCTCTGGCAGAAGATCTCCATGATGTCTCCGAAGGAGACATCTTCGGGAGGTGACCTGGGAGAACCTTCTTCATTTAAATCTGTGTCCGTAGTGAGCGACTCGGGGGAGTCCAAGTGTCTCCTTTTGCACTTGCGCTTACAGGGGCCCTCTTCCGTGGGACTCTCTGAAGAGGACTCATGAGCCGCGGGGGGGGGGGGGGGGGCTCAAGGGAAATAACCTGGGGCTCGTCTGGCATGGGCTGTCCCTGAAACAGGATAAAGGGAGTCGTCGCCAAATCCAGTGGAGTCTGGGTGGAATCCTAGGGGATGGGCTGAGGTCTCAATCCCTGGGAGAGAACCTTCTCCACCACTTCAAATGCCGAAGGAGAGCATACCTCCTTGGCACCCAGCAAGGAAGAAGCTCTCCCCGGTCCGAAGCGGGGATCGGAGCCGAGGCAAGGGTAGCCTAAGGTCCAAGGGAACAGTTCGGATCCGAAAAGGTCAGCGCCGAAGATGGATCCATTCCCTCGGGTCTGACTCCCTGTCCACGGCTCCGAGAGTCACTCGGATCCGAACTAGCCAGATCCGAGGAACTCAAAAGGTAACAGCCCGAGTCGAGGTTGGAGGAACCATCGGCGCCAAGCTACCAGCTTCAAAGAGTCTCGGATCCAAAAACCCCGAAGCAGCCGCACGGATCGGGGAAGGAGAGATGGGGCGGAAAAAAGGCATGGAGGTCCCCCCTCCAGAGGGAGGGGGGCCTGGCAAGACTCCCATCTGTATTTAGGTCTGAATGAATCTCCGCATCATCCTGTCCATGTCGACCGACTCAGATCTGGCTGGTCTGCGCAGGAAGGGTGTGGAAGGCCTCTGATCAGAAGATTCCATAGGCTCCAGAGAGAAACGGGGTGAGCGGAGCCTTGGAAAAGTTGGCCTCAGTCTTGGATGGTGGAGTAGGGAAGGGTTCCCTATCCGGAGACCTCTTGCGAAGCCTATCCCCATTCCTCTCAGTCTTCCTTGCTCCTTTCTCTGTCCTTTTCTTTTTCTCTCTCTCTTTTTCTTTTTCCTTGTCTTTATTTTCCCCAACACCAGAACGAGTGGGAGTTTGAGTCCCTGTCCGAGTGGGTGTTGAGCGCGGGTAACAGAGACTGAGGCCATGGCAGAATCCAGCATGGAGGCAGGGAGAAGACCCTTGGCAACCAATTTGCCCTTCCTATCCCTGAGGGCCCTTGGGTTGAAGCCTGCACAGATTGTACACTGGGTGGATAAATGGGGCAATCCCAAACGAATTACACACACAGTGTGACCATCAGCCAGTGAGAGCTTATGGCCAGACACTGTGCATTTTTCTGAAAACTGACATAGGCTGATCAGCCATAGTCTAAAAACTAATCGCCACTCCCTAAAGAGGGAACACAACACGCTAGCACACACTTAAGGGAAGTGGGCCTAGAAACTACTCTCCGAAAGAAAAACTTTTTTTTTTAAAAAGCTATAACCGAACAGCGTACACTAAAATAATGGAGGGGACTAACGACCACTTACACACAATATAGAAATAACTAACTTACTTATCCCTGAAGCTCAGAGCAAAGGAGACCACAATGCTTACTATGGCGAGGCAAAAGAGATCTGAGGGAAGATAGGAGATGGTGATGTATTATGGGTAGGGGGAGGAACTCTGAGCAGATGCTAGAAAATAAGTTGCCGGCTCGGATCCAAATACCCACAGGTTGCAGAAAAAATGAAGTTAACTACTTCAGATCCAAGATTATAAAAAGTGCTTTAACGCAAACAAATGGCAAAAGTAATGACAAAACTGATAGATATGGATCAATGTGGTTTTGTGGAGGGAGGTTAACATTTGAAAACATTAAATACAACACTGATGATTCAGAGGGAAGCAGGATGTAAGAAAATATCATTGTTGTTGGTGGGTCCTGATGCAGAGAAACATTTGACAGAGTAAGCTGGGGTTTTTTCAGCAGGGCAATGGAAGCATTTGCATTTCCTGAAAAACTATAAGGTCGATTAGGAGGATATATGAGGGATGGGATGTGAAAATTAAAGTGGGTGGGGTCCTCTCTGATAATTTTTGCTTGAACAGAGGAACCAGGCAGGGGTGTCGTCTTTCCCTTTGTTATTTGCATTACATTTAGAACCACTGGCAAAGAAAATAAGGGACTCAGAAATGCAAGGATATAATTGGCATGGTAATCAAGAAAAAGCTGGCTCTATTTGCAGAGGACATTATTTTATACCTGACAAAACCAGACACACATTACAGTGTTGTGGAACATTTTGAGATGCTTTCAAATCTTCGGGATACAAAATTAATGAAGCTAAAACAAAGGCAATAGCGGTAAACTATGTACCACATATGAATTGGGTCAGCAATACCTATTAGGAGTATTGGATTACAAATGATTCTGGTGTGGCAGCAAAGGATATCTGGGAAGACACTAAACAAAAGATAATACAAAAACTGAAGGTTTGTTATATGGAAATGGATAGTAACATACAAGCAGTTAATGTTTTTAGTCCCTTTAGTCTTACACACAGGTCAGGCATATTTTTAATCATACCATAGGAGAATTTGTTGATAGCAATTAATAAAGAGCTGAAGGACTTTATCTGGGAGGGGAATTCTTCCAGTACAACAGAATGGATTAGGATTACCCAATTTGAAGGGTATGGCTTTTATACATAGCACAAGCAGAAAACTATGATGCAAAGTGGAATGGGATGATGATGAAATGGGGGGGGGGGCTCAAGAAACAAGAAGAGACTGGGATTTTGGATGCAGGCCTTTAAGGAGAACAAAAATCATACAGAATATTATATCTATAAAGTAGGAGAAAGTATCCTAAGAACTAAACCAACAAGGTAATGTAGAAACAGGGTTGAGTGCAACTATGGATATAGACAATAGGAGGCAGGAATTTATTGGAGAAAACTGACAAAGGAACCAATGTATTGGGAGCAAATGACTAGAGACGGAAAGATGACAGGATGGAAGACGCCAAAAATTTATATGGACTGCAGGTTGCAGAGCGTCTTCCCTATCAAGGATCAATATCAGAGTATAGGCAAAGAGAAAGAAATAGGGGGCTCCTAAGTGAAAGATCAGCGCTGGTAAAGTTTTTAGTAGCATCTGTAACAGAAGCTGCCATTAAGAAAGGAATAATTAATAGAGCATATAAAATATTGCATGATAGCTATAAAAATCCGAGGAGGTTAGAAAGGATTAGGAAGAAAGATTGGATAAGCAACTCACAAAGAAACAATGTCAGGATATGTACATCTTACAAATGTACAACAAAATCTGGAAGATTTAGGAGTTTTGCTTGGAAATGTTTACATAGACATTTTTATACCCCAAGTAGACATCAGAGAATTCTTCCTAAGGTAGATGGCAAATGTTAGAGGTGTGATGCATAAGAAAGGAGATAAAAGGAACATTTTCTTGGAGTGCAGTGAGCTGGCGGACTTTAAGGATTCCCTGCGTGGTGCACTGTCAGAGATGCTGGGTGGGCAGATTGGTGTGATGGAGATGATTTTTCTGGGCTACGACACAGAACTGGAATTGCCTAGACATGGTAAGGCCTTCCTGTGTCTAATTATGTTGGCCGCCAAACAAGCAAGTACTAGGAAATGGAAATCACAGTCTAAACTATCTTTACTAAAAGTACTGAATATATACTAACAGAGATGAAACAACTGGAATTGAGATCTTTAGAATAGGAATGGAGATATTTAGAAAAAGATTGGCGCAAACTACATAGGAAAAAAATTGGAATTGTGGGAACAATACATACAGGGGAGGAATGGAGTTTAAAAGAAGCCAGGACTTAAATAAGCTATGTAATGTTCCAAATACCACACGAAAAGACCAGAGCCAGTATAATCCACAAAACAAGACTTTAATAAAACACTCTTGCGTCTCAGCAACTAGTGCCTTCCAGGAGTGCAAAATAGAACACATACCCATAGTCCTTCTATATTAAATTAAAACATTCAATTAAACAATTAAAACATTTATCACATTAGTCACATAAAATTCAAATTAAAACTCCACGTGCATTCAGAGTTAAGCCCACCCAGATTTAAAGTGCAAAACTTAGCTATGTAATGTGATTGAAAATGATTGGGTAGGTATAAGTGATGTATAATATTTGCAACTGGGAGTGTGTCAGTATAGTCTGATGTACAATGCATGGAACTAGGACGGTGTTGGTCTGGTTTGTTTTCATTTATATTAAATGTAGGATTGCCTAAAGTGATGGCTTAATAAAAGATGTTTCATAGGTTCATGTGTGTGTACTAGGCTGATGGCCCTGGGGCTTTTACAAGCCTAGCCATAGGATTACCCTGGCATCATGCCACCCAACCTTAGTTCCCAATGCCTCTGTCGAGTACAGCCACTGGAGTTATCCCTGGGATGAATTTTCTATTTGCCATCCACTCATCAAGATTTCTCTTGCAGACTGTCAAGCGAGGTGCTCTGCTTGACATGTATGGGAAGTCTATTCCACAGCATGGGCAGTCTCAGGGTTATGAACGTGTCCCTCCAGTACATTCTGTTGATTGTGGCAATGAGGTTGAGGTCTCTGGAGCATGTGGTGTGGAGGGATTGGGATTTCTTTAGATGTATCATTTCTAACAGAGCTGGGTCAGACATGGCTTTGTAAGTCAGAGATCGCCTTTAAGTAGGCGATATGAGACAGAGAATAGGAGGAGTTTTTCTGAGTCTGTCCATATAGGACAAGTGTTTAAGGCCTAGGATCCTCTTTGTGAGGTACTTTTGCGGCCTCTCCAGTTGTTGCAGCTGTCTAGTGAGGTACATGCCAAATCGGGCATTGTATTTGATGAATGGCCTAATGAGGGAAGAACAGAGGGAGACAATGACCTCTTTCTTCCTGGATGCAAAACCCTTAGTAATGAGATGTGCCACACAGAAGGACTTTCTGACTATAGTGGCAATGTGGTGATCACAAGAGAGGTTGCTGTCAACCTGTGTTCCCGGATCTGTTATAATGCCTTCTGTGTTCAGTGGACTACCATCAATGTGGTAATTCATGGGAACCATGTTTTTCCCAAAGAGGATGACAACACATTTTTTGGCATTGAGATTAAGGCCATGATTCTGACACCAATCGTTAGTTTCAGTGAGGCCATTCTGTAGGATGTCAACATCACTTGGGGAGTTAGTAATAGCTCCCAACTTGCACTCGTCTGTGACCTTTGTCAGCCAGAATCTCTTCATGTTGGCCTGGACTTCAGAGAAGTAGATACCAAACAGGAGAGGACCCAAGACCAAACCCTGTGCGACTCCACTGGTGACTAGTCGGCAGTCTGACTTGGACTCGGCTACTTTCAAACTGTGGGTTCTGTGAGCCAGTTTACAAACCATCTAGTGATATAGGGGTGAATGCCTAGCTTAGTGAGTTTTTCTATGCTTCCTGAGTGGGAATGGTATCAAAGGCCTTGGCCAGATCAAGGTAGGCTGTATGAACCACCTTGCCTTCATCCACAGCTCTACTGACTTGACTCAAAGAAGACCAAGTTGAGTAGGCATGACCTACCCTTCACAAAACCAAACTGTGTGGGATCCAGAGTTTGGAGATTCCCTATATCCTCATTTAATAGGTCCATGATGATGCATTCCATAGCTTTGCATATCGGACTCGTCAGGCTAATGTGACGATAGTTCCCAGGGTCTGTAGTCACTCCTCCTTTGTGGAGAGGGATGACTACAGCAGTGCACCATTTGGTAGGGACAAAGCCTGAGGTGAGGCTGTGATTGAACAGGCACACAGGTGAGGTGCCAGTTCACTCTGTAGTTCATGTAGACCACAGCCAGGGATATTGTCAGGTCCCACAGTAGCAGTATTCTTGGCCTTGGACAGTGCTGTTTTAACCTGTGCAGCAGTCATACTGGGTGTCTGGCAATCTACTGGTATAGTGATTGGTCCTTTGCAGGGGAGGGGTAAAGTTGGCACTGAATCCGTTGGCCAGTATATTGGCAATATCTGCTGGCTCTGTACAGCAGGTATCATTGTGTAGTAGTTCAGAGCAAATCTGGGTATTGCCGTGGAGATTCTTTACATAACTATAGAAGGCCTTGTGGTTGTCTTTACTATCTGCTGCAATTCTGTTTTCATAGCTAGCTTTACAGGATTTGGTGAGGGATGAGGCTGATAAGGGAGTTTTTCCAGTCTTGGGAGTTCACCTTATTATGCAGCAGTTTCCTCCTCCTGTTGTAGAGTTTGTTTATGGCAGGGGACCACCAGATTGGCTTCCTTTTTTTTTTTTTTTTTTTTTTTGGAGGAGAGCATATTGGTTCTATTGGGTATGGCAAGATCCATGCATTTGTGTACATGTTCGGACAGTGCATTGGTGTATGATTTGGCAGTCGTGCAACTATTCTCCATTTGCATGGGTGCCATGAAGTTAGCCACCTCTTGTTTTTAGGAGCCCAAAGTTAGCTTTGGAGAAGTTTTTCATGGTGGTTACCTTTGCGGGGCGGACGGGAGGGATGCGGATTTCCAAGGTAATTAGTTTGTGGTTGGATCTAACCAGGGAGGAGCTGACTATTGGTGTAGAGCAACGGTCACCCATGTTAGTAATGACCAGGTCAAGGATGTTGCTACCTCTAGTGGGGGTAAGAACAAGCTGGTCCAGGGCATTGGAATTAATGAACTACAAGGAAACGTTGGGCAAGTGTACTAGGACAAGAGTAGTTTTCTCAGTTAATGGAGGGGTAGTTGAAGTCACCTAGTATGAGTGTTAGGTTGGACCCCAATATTCTCCAGGGTGCTTAAGAATGTGGAGTGCGAGTCTTGGGACATGGTTGGGGACCTATAGCAGGTTACGACCTGGATCGTTGTCTTACCCAATGTTAGCTGCACCTGAAGTATCTCCGATACTTTATGTTGGGCTACCAGTCTGGAAGTGTATGCATCCTTTATGAATATGGAAACACTACGGCCTTTGGAGCTTCGGTCCAAGATCTGGGCTGAAAGGTGTGGAAAGATTTATAGCCTGGTAGTGCATGGGTGCTCTCTGCTGCCTTGAACCAGGTCTCTGTTCCAGCACAAAATATGTTGATGTTCTCCATTTTAAGGAGTACTTCGAGCGAGTGCATTTACAGACCTTCTAGTGTTGAGCTTGTTCAAAAAAATAAAAAAAAGTGGGGGCTGAAATAGACCGATTTATGTAATATTGCTTTGGTTATATGATATATAGCAAAATATGTGATGTACAATGTTTGTAAACATGAACTTGTTAATATAGTTTGATTACTTTTATATAAAATGTTAATTTTGCCTATGTCACAACTGATAATTCAATAAAGGTGTTTAAAAAAAAAATATGAGGTGGACTGCGGTTTAGCACAACAACAAAGTCTTTTGCTTACAGATCTCTAATGAAATACAACAAATAGCCAACAACATGAGGCACTACACAGACAAAATTACTCTGCTATTAATGTGGGATATGAAGTACTCAAAAGCATCAAGAAATAAAAAGGCTCCTAGTAATGCTGACTTGATATGGAAGCCTTGCATACCCAACCAACAAAGGTTCAAATAAATGCTGGAGCAAGACCAGTGGTAGCCTTCACTGGGACTGAGGGAAAGCTGGTGAAATTGCGGGCTGGAAATGGAGACAAATGAGATGGGGTAACGCCCAGATGTTATTTATTGTTACAGTGACCTTATTTGAAGAAGATCTTTGTAAGAAATCACCTCTCTTATCCATGTATGCAAGGAGCATCTCCGAGCCACTTGCAATGTTCCCATTACTTTTTTGATGGAAAGCTACATGGGTTGAACAATCAGCTGGCCCACTCAACCCCCCCCCCCCAAAAGTAAAATAACAAAAATAAATCAGTTACTCTAGTTTATTACAGAAACCCCAAAGACTGTATCAGACAGGGCTTCAGAATTTTCAGATTCAATTTTGAAATATGATTTGGAAAATAGTTTTAAAGAACTGCAGCACGGCTGTGCTATGTTCTAGTGTTTCCCTCATGCTTTTTGTCACATAGAAGCAGAACATTCAACTGTCCAGATTTTGGACGGTTGCCACTATTTTTGTCAAACTTTTGCTCCAGCCTTCCTAAAACTAGAAATTTCAAGAAGTTGTAAGTTTACAGTAGCCGCATTTAAAATGTACCTAATGTGTTTTACTTAATCTTTCTCTCAGTACCTCTTGAGGTAAACATTGAAAGGTATGCCTAGAAATCTTTGTACCGTCTCCTTAAAAAGCATTGGGAGTTTGTACAATACACATCTTACAATTATACTGGATAGTACATCTTACGCTTTTGGTCCCACATCCCAGAAACTTTGTAATCTCCAACCTTTCTCCATTTAAAACATCAGACTATTGTTTTTATGTCTGCAAAGCTTACATTTCAAGAGTTTCCCCATCACTGATACCAAGCCTTTTACAACCAACAAAGATGACCCTGCTTCTCAGAATAATAACCAACCAACATATCTCTGTGATCCTGACCTGTTTTGAAAGTGCATCTGAAACAGTTATAATTGTTCATGTCATTACATTTCTTAAAATATTCCTATTTGTGGTTGATTACAGCCACTTATAGTAGGAATACCCAAGTTACCATAAAACTTACTACACAGTGGTCATACCTCAGTACTCCTATTTTAATCTATCCTAGGTTTCTCTCCTGACCTTCATCTCTAGCTCCATTTGTGTGCAGCTGGGCAAGTAATACAGCACTATATCAATGAATGCATTCTGAAAATGCTACAGCATTATATCAATGAATGCATTCTGAAAATGCTACTTCATAAATACAAGGACTAGAGGAAAAACAGCCATAAAAATACTTCCTTATTCATAACCCCACACAATAAGCACATTTATCCCTACGGACTTTAGACTGTAAACAACCATCCAAAAGTACTGCCTTCAAATACCTTAAATCTTCACATGAAAAAAAAAAAAACACGACTACACCTGCAACAGTGAATCCAATGTTGCAATTTATGCCTTTCCAAACATTCTTCGAAATTCTCCCTCTCATTAATTCCAGTTTAATACTCGCATTTAACCTGACCTACTAGCAATGTTCTTTCCACTCCAGAGCTCTTCAGTATACCCCTTCCCAAATTATGACCCCCATAGTACTTAATACAACCAACATAAAGCCTGAAAAATTTATACCAATCTTTCAATAACTAAATAAGGCATTACTGTACCTGTGGAAGCATGGAGGTGTTTAGGTGAAATGGCAGTGGAGTTTTTAACTGGGTTGTTTAATGAAATCTTGGAAAGTGAGAGGATGCCTGATGAATGGAGAAAAAGTGTTTTGGTATCGATTTTTAAGAATAAGAGTGAGGTGCAGAGCCGTAGTAACTACAGAGGGATTAAATTGATCAGTCACAGCATGAAGTTATGGGAAAGAAAAGGGAAGTGATGATTAGTGATCAGCAGTATGGTTTCATGCCAGGAAAGAGCACTACAGATGCGATGTTTGCTCCGAGAGAGTGTTGATGGAGAAGTACAGAGAAGGTCAGAAAGAGTTGCATTGTGTCTTTGTGGAGTTAGAGAAAGCATATGACAGGGTGCCTAGAGAGGAGTTGTGGTATTGTATGAGGAAGTCAGGAGTGACAGAGAAGTAAGAGTGGTACAGGATATGTAAGAGGGTAGTGTGACAGTGGTGAGGTCTGCACTGGAGTGACGGATGCTTTTAAGGTGGAGGTGGGATTACATCAAGGATCAGCTCTGAGCCCTTTCTTATTTGCAATGGTGATGGACAGGTTGACAGACGAGATCAGACAGGAGTCCCCGTTAACTATGATGTTTGCAGATGACATTGTGATCTGTAGTGAGAGTAGGGAACAGGTGGAGGAGACCCTGGAGAGGTGGAGATATGCAATAGAGAGAAGAGGAATGAAGGTCAGCAGGACTAAGACAGAATATATGTGTGTGAATGAGAGGGAGGATAGAGGAATGGTGAGGATGCAGGGAGTAGAGGTGGGGAAGGTGGAGAAGTTTAAATACTTGGGATCAACAGTTCAGAGTAATGGTGAGTGTGGAAGAGAGGTGAAGAAGAGAGTACAGGCAGGATGGAGTGGGTGGAGAAGAGTGTCAGGAGTGATTTGTGACAGACGAGTACCACTAAGAGTGAAAGGGAAGGTCTACAAGAGGGTAGTGAGACCAGCTATGTTATATGGGTTGGAGACAGTGGCATTGACAAAAAGGCAGGAGTCCGAGCTTGATGTGGCAGAGTTGAAGATGTTAAGATTTGCACCGAGTGTGAAGAGGATGGACAGGATTAGGAATAAGTATATTAGAGGGTCAGCCCAGGTTGGAAGGTTTGGAGACAAAGCCAGAGAGGCAAGATTACGTTGGTTTGGACACGTGCTGAGGAGGGATGCAGAGTATATTGGGAAAAAGATGCCAAGGATGAAGCTGCCAGGTAACAGGAAAAGAGGAAGGCCTAAGATAAGGTTTATGGATGTGGTGAGAGAGGACATGCAGGTGGTTGGTGTGACAGAGCAAGATGCAAAGGACAGGAAGAAATGGAAACAGTTGATCTGCTGTGGCGACCCCTAACAGGAGCAGCTGAAAGAAGAAGAAAAGGCATTTCTGTTATTTTCTGTAGTAACAGCATATACATGCTTATAAATGTGTTGCTGCAACAGTTCTAGTACCTAAGAGCACTACAAAAAGTCAGAGCATACATTCACACATTTCTTTAACTTTTTTTTTTTTACTCTGTAAACCCACTAGGTGTGCATGCCTCCTTTCACAGGTAGCCCAAAAGCAATGTCCGAGTAACTGGCTTGCTCAGAGTGACACCAAGAAAATGAAGAATGACAGAACAGAACCCATAACTATAGAATACAGCTCATTAGCAGCTCACAATCTTAAATTTCTGGGTTAAACTGCCACACAAAAAGCTTCACAATCCAATAAGCCACCAGTACAACCAAAAATCGGAAACCTCACAAGAAAAACAACTGCCAGCACCAAACAGCAGTGCAAAACTTTTTATTAAGGAAATGTTGCCACAGAAAAAATCCACACCAGCATACAGGTTTCGGCAAAGCCTTCCTCAGTACTGGTTAAATCAGTACACATTAACCCCAACACATTGCATATAAACCCACAACACATTGCATATAAACCCACTCCAATGAAACAATTAATACATATCAAGACCAGGTGAAAACAATGCCCCCAGTTTAATACTTCAACTGCGTTCCTCCTTGTTCAAAGTGTGCCACCCCATTTTATTACAACTATTAATATTTATTTCGGTCAATTATTGTAAACCTATATTTAGCTGCAGAATGTACAATTACATGTTTATATAAAACATTTGTCATACGTTTATTTCTTGCATCACTAATGTTCATAAACCCGAGATTTAAAATGTCTTGAGGTTTGTCCCACATAAAATGCTTTACAAGAACATTCTACCAGTTATATTACCCATTCTGATAAGACAATTAGCAAAACACCAAATCTCAAAGACACAGGAAGTATTAACAGAAGAAAATTCGGTACTTACATATCGCAACCACATTCCAAAGGGATGATCTTATGGAAAGATTCTGTGCAAAGGGATATAAACCCAATATTGTACAGTGGGCTTGTAACTATGCTTGATCTATGGACAGAAATACTTTTAATGTGCAGTGTCAAGGAAAAAAGGGAAAAGATAGTTTGTTTGGTTACTAGCTATAGGAGCATTTGTGAATTAGTACATCATCACTGGGGAACACTGATGTTGGATAACAGGTTGTCTCAAGTGTTACCATCTAGATGTAATGTTTATACATCATAGTGGTAAGACTACAGGAAATTATTTGAACCATTACAAAAGAATGTCTTTAAGGGTGGTAGCAAAGAATTTTCCCCTGAAGGGAAACCATTGGTTGGGTGCTTCCCCTGTGGCAATTGTTCAGCATGTGAATTTGTAGCACAAACTAAAGTATTTTCTTCTTCTTTCCTGTGTCTTTGAGATTTGGTTATGCTAACTGTTTTTCAGAATGGATAATATATCTGGTAGAATATTATTGTAAAGCATTTTATGTGGGACAAGCCTGGATACATTTTAAATTAAATGACCGAATCAATATTAATAGCTGTAATAAGATGGGGTGCCACACTTTGTTGAACAAGAAGGAACGGGAATGTGGTTGGATTATTAAACTGGGGGCATTGTTTTCACCTGGTCTTAATGACATGTATTAATTGTTTCAATGGAGTGGGTTTACATGCAATGTCTTGGGGTTATGTAATGATTTAACCAGCACTGAAGAAGGCTTTGCCGAAATCAGTACGCTGATGTGGATTTTTTCTATGGCAACATTTCCTTAATAAAAAGTTTTACACTGCCGTTTGGTGCTGGCCGTTGTTTTTCTTGTGAGGATTAAACTGCCACACAGCCAAACATTAATACTGGTAGGCATATATGAATGCAGGAAGAGCAGAGGATAGGATTCTCTACCCAAGTAGGAGGTCTGGCAGCTTTGCCACCCAGACATTCTCATGTTTCATGTAGAGACCTACACTGTAATAAGTGAGTAGATGCAAGTTTCCAGAATGTGATGAGGACGAAGATTCTGTTTAAGAGCTTCGTACATATATCTTCACCAAACAGAGAATTCTGGGATGAACTGGAAAAAAAGTTGCAATGAGTTTAGCTATATCTCCAGGAAACAAACGTAAAGGTAGAGCTGAAAGTTTTTAGGAAGAAATTAGGGCCATCTGTTCCCGTAATTAAAGGTTTAAGATGTGAAATTTACTCTCTTATCTCACACACACCCACCCACCACTTATGATAGACTCTGCTTCAGTTACTCTGATTACATTTCATAACAACCCCCCCCCCCCAAAAAAAAAAGACGGATTTGGATCATAATCCCTCAAAAACTAGTCAATTTAAAGTTTATTTTGCCTAACCCATGCAAGTTTGTCTGTTTTTACTTTAAGAGTAATCACTGCAGAAAAACATGCATTCCTTAGAGGTCTAACAGCAAGTCTGATGTTTTACCAAAAGCAAGTCTCAAACTGGCAAGCAATTAAGACTTCATTAGCATTTTGAATGCGGGCAGACACAGTATTTACATCTCATATCTTAATATCCAAAGGAAAGAACAGGAAACGTCCATCTGTAATAAGACTCATTTTATTGGTTTGCGTACTACGGAAGTACACTAAGCAAACTGATCATTACTCCAGGAAAGGAGACTACAACAAAACCAAAGCCAGACAAGCCTTAACATAGATCTTTAAAGGAAAGACTGAACATTAGCTAAAATGAAAGCAGAGCATTAAACAGAGTTTGATTTAGTAATCATACTAAAATGTGGCAAATAAACCCGCAGTGGTGGTGCTGCGGTAGCGTTGTCACCTCACAGTAAGACGCTGTCCGGTTCGATTCTCAGCTAGAGCGTCTTCTGCGTGGAGACGTGCATGAATGGGCGTACCTTCGTTGAAGGTTGTGCGTCAGGGCTGGTAACTCGGCACGTAAAAATCAACTACCAATCATTAGCAGACCGGAGTTCCGCTGTGGAGACCCCTAACCGGGAAAAGCCGAAAGACACAACAACAACAACTAAAACGTGGCAAACCTCAAAATGCATCCTTTTATTTAACTTTATGGGGTAACCACCTCAGATCAGACACAAGGTCTACTAAAGTTGTTAAATTTAGTAGGACTTTACATAAAACTCACCCACTTAAGGGAACTAAAAAGTCATTGGCAATTCTTCAAATTCACCTGAATTTCTCCATCTTAGCCATGAAAACCTGCCTCCTATTATTCCACTTAGCCAAGAAAACATAAGGCATGTTGTGAATAATTGCATTAAAGCTACATCACTAGATAAGTACCACAGGATCTGACAGGAACCATTTGTCTCAATGTTAGAGAAAGTGTTTTCATGCGTATGCTCCTGCCCATTTTATCCTATTCATGGTCACAAGGAAGCCAAAGCCTACCCTGGCAATCAACAGGTCCAGTGCAGAGAACCGATCCTGGATGGGTTACCAATCCATTACAGAATAAAAATCCCCTCTCAGCAGCAACTAAGAGATTGAATAGAGAGACAGAGGCTTTAGCAATCAGTGTAGGACAGTGTATTCATGCACTGAATTCTCCTGGTGAGAAACCTTTGTGGGCATTCCAACTGTTTCACGTGTCTAATTAGATATGCCAAAGGGGGCACAGTATTCAATGACAGGTCTGATAAGGGCTAAGTAGAGTGGTACTAGAACAACTTTATTGGTCCTAGATGCCATACCCTTACCTATAAGTCAGGCAGCATAAAATAATTTTCTTATCCTAGTCTCATGTTGGTCAAAGGCCAGATTGCCATCTACACATGTTGCCAGATGCCCGACTACTGGGCTGCCTATTAGGGGCATTCGATCGATGAAAGTAATTAACTTTGGTTGACAGTTTCCCAAAGGGCATTATAATGCATTTTTTGGCATTGAGTTTTAGGCCATGCGCCTTTGGCACCAGTCATTTCATTTGTCTGTGTTAAACCCACTTGCAAGATGTTTGTGTCTTGGGGCAATCTATAACAGTTCCCAATTTGAGGTCATCTGCAAAACGGATGACTCAGAGGCCTTTAATGTTAGCCTTGCCTTTAGAGAAGTAGATGCCAAACAGGAGCAGGCCCAGCACAGAGCCATGGGATACTCCACTGGTGACAATCTCTTGGTGGAGATGGTCTCACCAATCCAGACTTCTTAGCTCCTGTCTGTGAGCCAGCCGGCAATCTACTGAGTTAGGCAAGGGTTTACACCTAGCTCAGAGAGCTTGTCAATAATACCCGAGTGGAGTATTGTTTCAAATGCTTCAGATAGGTCAAGATACACAGTATGCACTGTTTTACCTTCTCCTATTGCTTTGGTGACCATCTGAAAGTAGTCTACCAGGTTAAGTAGACATGGCCTTCCCTTAAAGCCAAATTGTGATGGGTCCATTCTCTGTAGGTTGCCAATGTCCTTGTTTATCATTTCCATGATTATCCATTCCATGTCTTTGTATATTAGGCTTGCTCGTTAGACTGATGGTTCTGTAGTTCAGCTGGTCTGTAGTTCCCTCGGTCAGCTGATGGTCCTCCCTTGTAGAGGACTGTTGCAGTCCTCCATTCACTTGGAATGCAGCCTGTTTCAAGGCTGTAGTTGAAGAGTCTCTCAAGTGGTCATGTTTTAGACTGTTCAGGAGGCGGTGTTTTGGGCTTCTGTCCCTGCTGATAGCCGAGGGAAATATGCTGGAGGGGATTTCATCTGGTGAAGATTGGGAGGAGGAGGTAGTAAGGGGTGAAGATTGAGATGAATTTATCAGCCAGTGGATTTGCTACATCACCCTGATCAGTGTAGGTGGTACTGTTCACCAATTCAGCATACTGTTGTGCGTTACCTCTAAAGTTCCAGATGTAGCTGAAGTGGGACTTCCGACTGTCCTCAGACAGTGAGGATATCCAGACCTCATAGTTGGCCTTGTTGGATTTAATCAGACCTCTTTGTTTTTTCTTTAATTGCATAAGACAGAACTTGTTTTTAAGGAGGTTTCATTTCCTGATTTTAAGCCATGACTTGCAGTACTACTGTTTGTACAACCATCGCTGCTGAAGCTCTCCCAATTCACTTTATGGTTCAACATGAGCAAGATTCCAAGATATTTAAAAACCTCTACATTGGGTAGCTGCTCCACTTTCACTTGCAAAGACCAATTCACTATTCAGGTGAAATCAAGGACTTCCACATCAGAGGCATCCAATACAAAGTCCTGATTTTTTCCCCTCCACAACCACAGACGTCATCTTGATTGCCTTGGGGAGTCTATTCACATCCTTACTACCTAGTCCTAGGCAGTACAATTACCAGCTGATTTACTATCGGTTAATAAAAAGCAATTTAATCAACTCTTGTTCTGACAAAATCAAAATAGCACCTGAACAACAGCACAGATTAAACAAAAAACAAGAACTACTGCTGTTTTATGTGGAGGCCAGAGACGTCTACAACCCGTGCAAGGAAAGACCAGTGTGCTCTCTCAATATAACTGGCTCCTAAACTGCTGTCTAATACGGAAGAGGGTAATTTGTCTAGCATGATGAATTCTGACACCAGTATTTCACCAAACTGCAGTCATCAAATACTGCTTTAAACTACAAGCATTTGATAAAAAGTGATCCAGCCTGCTACAAATGTATCTCCCCTAAAGACGGTCAGAAACTCAGTTGCTAACTCCTCAGGAAAAATGAAATAAAAGACATGCACCCCAAACCCCACTAACTGAAAACATGACATGAATTACCCTTTTTATGAGCTTGTCAGTACAGCATAGAAAGTTTGGCTACTTTTGAAAACATACAACTTTTAAAAAATCTCTGTATCCATAACATTAAGAGGACTGCAAAATTTCACAAATAAAAAATAAAATAAACATCGCATAGAAAAAGAAATGTATAGGTAAAAACATTAGAAAGACCCAGGCAAACCAGAGACTTCACTCTGTAATACCTTAAAACCTCCTAAGGAAGAGGCCTGTGGAAATATACAAACAATGCCTAAGGATACACAAGTATTTCAGCTACATGGCTTTGCTTTACTGACCTGAATGGGGTGAATTTCCTATCTCCCATCCAATCATCAAGGTTCCTTTTGAAGAGGGCCAAAGAAGCGCTCTGCTTGACATGTATGGGCAGTCTATTCCAGAGTCTGGGGAGTCTCTGGTTCAGGAACCTATTCCCTCCAGCATGTTTTGTTCATTATGATAACAAGGTTTAGATCCCTGGAGCGTGTGTCTGAGGGATTGGGATTTCTTTAAGTGTAGCATGTCCAACAGCTCTGGGTTTGACATGGCCTTGTATGTTAACCAGAGATCGCCTCTGAGTAGACGATATGTGACAGAGTATAGGTGGAGTTTTTTTAGATGGTCAGCATAGGGCATCTGCGTTAGGCCTGTGATTCTTTTAGTGAGGTATTTCTGCGGCCTTTCCAGTTGTTGCAGATGTCTTGAGAGGTACATACCAAACGGGGCATTGTATTCTATAATGGGTCTAATGAGGGATGAGTACAGTGAGACAATGACCTCCTTTTTTCTGGATGAAAAGCCCTTAGTGATGAGGTGAGCCACATAGAAGGATTTCCTGACTATTGTGGCGATGTGGTTATCGAAGGTGAGACCACTGTCCACCTGTGTCCCTAAGTCTCATCACACTTTCGGCGTTTCACAGGTACATGTTTTTTTCCCAAAGGGGATAACTATACATTTCTTGGCATTGAGCTTGAGCCTATGGCTCTGGCACCAAGCATCTGTTTCTGTAAGGCCCTTTTGTAGAATATCCACATCATTTGGGGATTCAATAATGGCTCCTAGTTTGCAGTCATCTGCGAACTTTGTTAGCCATAGTCCCTTAGTGTTGGCCTGTACTTCTGAGAAGTAGATGCCAAACAAAAGTGGTCGCAGGACAGAACCCTGAGGTACTCCACTTGGAGTTGGTTACTTTTACAGTGTGGGTTCTGTCAGTAAGCCAGTTGGCAACCCATCGAGTGATGTAGGGATTAATGTATGGTTAGTAAGTTTATCTATGATTCCAGAGTGAGGGGTGGTGTTGAAGGCCTTGGCGAGGTCCAGATAGTCTGTGTGGACCACCTTATCCTTGTCCACAGCTCTAGAGTGATTCTAAGAAGTCAATCAGGTTCAGGAGACAAGACAGGCCCTTCACGAACCCAAACTGCGTGGGATCCAGTGTTTGAAGTTTGCCAATGTCTTTGTTTATAAGTTCCATGGCCTTGCAGATCAGGCTCGTCAGACTGATGGGGCGGTAGTTCCCGGGATCCAAGGTGAATCTCCCTTGTGGAGTGGGATAACTGTAGTTGTGCACCACTCAGTGGGCACGAAGCCTGAGATGAGGCTATGATTAAACATGACACTAAGGTGAGGTGCCAGTTCATTTTGTAGTTCATGTACTACACAGCCTGGGATGCCGTTTGGTCCCATGGATGCTGTATTCTTAGCTTTGGAGAGTGCGTTTTTTACCTGTGTGGTCGTTATTACCGGAATTTGGCAATCTTTCGGTACTGAGATGGGCCCTTTAGGGGGAGAGAGGGGGGTGAAGTTAAGTTTGCATTGAATCAATCTGCCAAGATATTGGCAATATCCTTGGGATCAGTATATTTAATGCCATTCTGTTGTAGCTCAGAGGAGATCTGAGCATTGCCATTTATATTCAGAATGCCTTGTGGTTGTCTTTGGAATCTTTGGCAATTTTATTTTCGTAACTAGCTTCAGAGGATTTTATGAGGGATCTCAGCTTCTTACGGAGGCTGGTAAGGAAGTTTTTTGCATCCTGGGATTTTCTTCTTTTCTGCAACAGTTTCTTCCTTTTGTTGTAAAGTTTGTTTATGGCAAGGGACCACCAGATTGGCTTCCTTTTTTTTGGAGGAGAACGCCTTGGTTCTAATGGGGATGGCACAATTCATGCACGAGTAGATGTGCTCGTACAGTGCCTTAGTGTAGGATTCAGCAGTCGAACTTTCAGTTCCCGTCTGCATGGGTGTCATGAAGCTAGTCACTTCTGACTTGAGTAGCACGAAGTTGGCTTTGGAGAAGTTTTTTTTATGGAGCTTTCCTTACTGGGGGGTGGGGGTGGGATGTGGATGTCAAAGGTGATTAGCTTATGGTCAGACCAGACCAACAAGGGGGTGACCATAGGCGTGGAGCATCGATTTCCCATGTTGGTAATGATCAGGGCTAGGATATTGGAGCCCCTGGTGTGACTAAGGACATAGCAGGTTTAAGATATTACACAACTTAAAAGAAAGCTGAGAAAATGTTAACATTTTCAGGGCACCAGGAAGTCTTCCTAGGTTAAAATCCCCACAAATACATAGAACCTTTTGGAAAGGACCCCAAAGACTTGACTTAATAAATTTCATGCAATTCTGAGAGCATCAGGGAAAAGCGTACCCAACCAAGCAAAAAAAGTGTGTTTCTTGGAATCAGTCAAATGTAGGGATGTAATTTTATCTTCAGCATCAGTGAAGATCAGATGTGATCCCACACATGTCAAGCAGAGCTCCTCACTGGCCCTTTTCAAGAGAAATCTTGATGAGTGGATGGGAAATAGAAAGTTCACCCCAGGGATCACTCCAGTGGCTCTACTTGATAGGAACCAACAGCGGCATGATGCTAGGGCAGTTCTATGGACTAGGCTTGTAAAGGCTCCTGGGCCGCTGACCTAGTGCACACTTATAAACCTATAAAACTAAATTAACATCTCTACTCCCACCCTAATGTCACCACAAGCACGAGCAACTAGCAGCAGTCACCTCAAATAAATGTACAGTATACATTTACTGTCTAAAACTATACAAGCTATTGGGTATTTGGCAGGGGAAACTTGCCTTCCAGTTCATTTAAGAGAGAATGAGAATAAAAACCTTAAGTGTTTCCTCACCAAGAGGCAATGAAATAATGCAGGGTTTCCTCTGTAAATGGTTATCCAATGCATTATTTTATCATGCTACCAGTATAGTCTAGAGTGACAGAACAATGCAAAATATTCTTTAAAATTGTTTCATCTATAAGTATGATTTCATCTCAACACTGCTTTTTCTACTCAAAGAATAACATTCCTCAAAGCACAAACTTTCAAACATAATATTATAGACCAATATAATGGATAGCACTCTGGATAAAATCATCATGGAAGAGTTATCTATTGTTCTCAAAAAATATTTCAGTAATAGCAACTTTTATAAAAATATTAAATTTCTACTTCATAAATCTGTTAAAAATATGATCCCTCTCTTAACCTGACATTATTGTAACTTAACACAAGTATACACCATACGCTTGATTATTATTAAAAAAACACTTATAGAATCAAGATAATCAAATGGACAAACAGTACCACATTATACTTTTAGTTGGAAAGTCATACTGTTTGAGACAAAAAATAAAATGATTCGGACATTGCAGCAAAATTAATTGGGAGAAAAACTATTTAACTGAAGCCGCGGTGGTGCAGCAGTAGCGTTGTCGCCTCACAGCAAGAGTTTCTTCCGTTCGATTTTCGGCTGGAGCGCCTTCCATGTGGGTGGAATCTGCATCTCCTCCCCGCGGAAGAGTGGCGTTCGAAAGACATGCGTGAATAGGCGTGCCTTCGTTGAAGGTTGGGCGTCGGGCTTGCACCTCGGCACCTTAAAAATTGACTGCCAATCATTAGTGTACCGGAGTTCCGCTGTGGCGACCCCTAACCGGGAAAAGCCGGAAGAAAAACTATTTAAGAATAATATACTTCGGTGCTAAAGAAACCCATATTTGTCAGAATCTAAAAACAACCACAATCATGCTGCAAAATAGCCATTTACCTACATCCCGCAACAGAAGTCACCTTAATGGAAAGCTGCTTAAGTATTCATCTGAAAATGTTCAGTTTTACAATTGATACATCTGTTAAGACAAACAGCGATATACTGACCTATCATACTGCCTGGTACGAAATCTGTAACTCTTGTGAACCAATGCCCACACTGTGTAAACGGTGTACACTAAAATCTAAATGTACAATATAAACAATGTTTGTGACAAATAGGGTTGGGCAATCAATATGACCAAAATGATTTGTGGTTTAGGACAATATGTTATTGATTACTCCACTAGGAATCTGACATAGCATACTCCACTAGGAATCTGACATAGCATACATAAACGTGGTAAAACCTGTTTGGCAGAAGTCATCTTTATAATCATTATTTATAGCCAGCATGGGGGCCACTCAACAATGGTAGCAGTGTACATAGTACTTACACTGTCTGAGGCATCAACTTTAGGAATCATCTAACTTTGCTCCCCTTTCCCACAAACAGTACAACCCCAAAAAATACACAAGATTAAATGCGTAGTATACAGTGCAAAATCTGGGTATGCACACCTCAACAGGTATACCCCAAACACTAAATAAGCATAAACTAGTAAAATAAGCTAAACATAACCCCACTTCTTCTAGATTTCCTCCAATAAAATCAGTATAAACCACTCCAACCAGGCAAAAATGTAAAGGCTCTCAAGCCTCTCCCTCATCACAGAAAGTACTCCAAAACACCACAGAAGGGTTATGTTAGGTGCTGGGAGTTACTGCAGTCTGCAGTGACTGTACATTTACAAGTTGGGACTTAGGTAACCTGCAGCAATCTCTTTTAAGTTATAGACTGACTGGGTGGAGTATAATGAGTACGGGAACAATTAAACTAACAGAACATTCACAAATACGAGCGCTCCTTCTACAAGATCGGGGCCCCACTACAAACACGAGTCACGCAGTCTATACGTTTCTAAAGATGAGCAACACGGTACGGTTCTAATCCTTTTTTATATAATAGTCACCCTGATAGCGTACTACAAGCAAGTGCAGTTCAATAATAGATACATAAACGTTCATGAGGATGTACGCACTGCCTGCACCACGCTTTTCACCTGACAGTCATCTTAGACGTCAAATTTTCTTCAGAAACACATCCACAAAAGAAAGCAGCTGACATTTGGTAAACTGCCAACTCACCCACCAGCAAAATTTGGACTGCTAACGTATATACAGTATACATATGTAATTCCACTTCTGTAGTTTGAACTATATAAACACGGTCGCTCTTAACAGCAACTAACAACGGAAACGACCCGCAACCTGCCCTCGATCACCATGTGTTTTACTACACACATCATGCTATTCAGGGGCTTTGGTCCATAAACAAATTATGCACTTTTAACTATCCATACCTGTCAGATCTAGAAATAGGCATGTCCTCGTTCTCAGCAGTTCCTCCTTCCCGTTTGGATTCCACAACCTGCATATTTTCTTGATGCAACAACTTCCCGTTACCTGCCATTTTTTCTCCCTCCGGTTTCAAGCTAATACCGCCGTTTACAACTCACACACTGACCGGCAAAGAGGAAACCCAAGAACGCACTAACTATTGAGAAGTCTTCATGGGAATTGTAGTTTTCTGCGACTAAGTAACGAGCTGCCGACTCTGAAGAGCACTTTAATTTTGACTACAGCTCCCAGTTCTCTACTCTAATACACTTATAAGTGGCTAAACCCTTAATTTATTCTGTGGCGGAATATTAGAATGTCTGTTCCTCTACACCTTCGTACTGACTGTGAAGACGTGCATATCTCTAAACTGTACAGATGTTCGCAGAATATCCAGATGTTGGCCTCATACGTTTGGCCCGTTTTTTCATAGAATTGTGTTTTTTTCTGGCAAAGTGTTATTCTATGAATTTCCCAAATTTGTGACTGAAATATTTAAAATATGTTTCTAGTTTGGGCCTTTGTCCCACTTTTATTTATGGCTTTGCTAGATTTCTTGCTCTTAATGAGTTGAGAGGTATGAAGCCTTGATAGTTAAGTTTGCTCCACAAAAGCTCCTATGGTAGTTATTCTCAGAAAGTTCAAACACTAAACAGAGAGTAAAACTTACTCTTGGAGTATTTTATGAATGGTTTTGTATTAGAACATTACCCCACCAGATGCGCAGTAGCAATGACCGCCCAGCACTTTGCTCATGACGTTTATTTTGAAAAGTGCTTTGAATAAACATGTGAAAACCATCCTCAAAAAGATGAGCACGCTAAACATTGTAATTATTTCAATACAAAGCTTTTTCTCCCTTATTTGCCGGTACCAGGATTTCCAATTTGCAGTGATCAAAAGCTTCTATAAAGTACATCTTAGACTAAATAATTTGGCAGAACCTGTACTTACAAATGCTGTACCAATCCAAACAGATTTACCTATTAAAACGGACACAGAATATGGTGCATTTATACAAAAGTATTACATTATTATGCTCAGAATTACAGTCCTGTAAAGGAGAGGGATGTGAGCACATCGTATGCTACAAGTATAAGTACTATTTACACAGACTTAAAATTCCTATTTTGTAAAAGTGCCGGTGGCGACCTTTCTGGGATGTCTTTTTTATTGCATTTATTGTTCCACTGCTTCAAAATACTGCTTTATCTCCAGAAAAAAAAAAATAAAGAAAGCTGGGGGTGCAGGGGGGCTTGCCCTCCCTGCAAAAGTAATTACTGCACAACATTATACCAAAGAAAGGTGAGGGGTCCAAGGGTTATGGGTCCAGACTGCAAAACGGGAACTTGTGGGTACTGCATACATACTGCCCTTCTAGGGTTGCCACCTTTTAACAAGGGCAAAGTGGGACATGGGGGTGTGGTCAACAGGGTAGTGGTGTGGCCAACATGACACTGGCCACACCCCCACCACGACATTACCAGAGTTGTTAAAGGAGATGCAGTATTAACTATGGATGCAACATTATGACATTACAGCATACTGAAAACTCAAACCATTTAAATGAAGTGAACTATTACTGCACACTAATCAGTTGTAACAATAAATAAACTTTAAAGGAATAAAAAACACACTAATCATTAAACAGACACTTTATTTAAAAAGTAAAATTCATAAACCAACCATTGCTATTCAGAAAGAAAACTTAAAAAATCTACATACCACATACAAGCCAAGTATAAAATTAAGACTTAGTCAATTAAAGGTAAAGCAAAGAAAAAACACAAAACTACATACCCTAGTACTACATATGCACCCTAGCAAATTAATGCTAAACAAAGAAAAAAACAAAATTACGAACTGCACCCTAGTACTTTATACTGCACACTAGTACAATAAATCACTTTTTTTTTTAAAAGTGTATTTTGAATTTGATTTTATGGCTTGAAGAAGGGCCTGATTTGAAACAATATTTGAGTAAAAGTCACAACATTTCATCCGGTAATTTACACTCATCATTAGTTCAGCTTTTAGCAAGTCCACACTACATCGGTTTCGCACATCTGTCCATTTACATTTCACCAATGAAAAAACTCTTTCTGCAAATGCGTTTGAGGGCGGTATAGATAAAACCCTAGCAATTACCGGATAGAGTGTAGTCAGTTCAGGCCCTTCTTTGAAAAGCTCCAGCCACTTCTCTCCTGGGGTCAAGCTTGTGTTACATAACTGTTCGAGAGAGGGCCTAATTGCCAAGTAGTCCCTAAAAAGATAATCTTCATCTACATCCTGCAGACTCAGGGCAGTGGTCACATTAAGCAAGTCACTGAAGGCAAAGGGCTCATTTAGAGATAATTTAGATAGTGTAAACAAGTAGTTGCTTTCAGTATAATCAAACCACTGCTCCAGGTATTTCACTGCTGTCTCCAAGAACACAATGAAGTCTCTTTTCAGTTTGATAGCAGAAGTGCTGTTTAATGTGCTCATAAGTGCCCTAAGTTTCCCTCCAAAGAAAGCACCTTCAGCTCTTGCCTGCAGTTTTTGCTTCAGAGAGACCATTACACAAAAAGTTTCCATGGCAGTGAAGTGCTGATTTTTCTAATGTACTTATATGTTCATTAAAATCAACAAGAACAGCAGAGAGAAAGTGCAAATAGTACTGGTACAGCGTAGGCAATTCATTCTCACCATGCTCATTAGCTGAAAAGTACTGCCATATCTGCCGGGGGGTCTCCTCTTCTCCCTGAGAGAGGAAATAGGACTGGAACACTGGGAGATTTTTCACTACTCTTTCAATGGCTGGGAGTAGTGACAGCCACCTTGTTGGCACATGTCTTAACCGACTCTCAAATTCCATGCCACAAAACTCAAAGAAGTCTTTCAAGTCTCTGGTCCTTGTGGCCAAACATGAGAAGTGGCTGAAAAGTCTCATTACAAATGCTTCCACATCATATGGTAGTTGTGCTGCAGCTTTTTTGGCTGCATTGTGAATGATATGGGCAACACAGTTAGCCTTCTGGAGTGATGGGCACATTTCTTTTAATCTGGTATACACACCAGAGTTCTTCCCATAGTTCACATTGGCATTATCAGCCCCATAAGCTGAAATATGGTTCCAGGGCAAGGAGTGCCTTTCCATAATGTTGGAAATTTGCTGTGAAATAGCCTGTGCCGATTCATCAGGGTCTTCATAGAAGTCCAAAAGGCCATTCACCACCCCTTCTTCTTTAGAAAAGTACCTCACAACAAGGGGAAGTAATTTTATGTTCCCCTTGTTGGAAGCATCTGATGAAATTGCAAATGAAGTACCTGGTTTTTGAAGGTCATGCAGGAGGCATTCCAATGAGTGTGGCCCCAAAACATTTTCGACTATGGCTTCAGCCTTGGTTCTGCCACAAGATAGTTTCTTTGCAGTGTCTGAGTCACTGTACAACTGGCTGGCCAACTTTACTGCACAGTCCAAGCTGTTATACGAAATATTGTGCTTAACAGCATGGAAAACCTCAGAGGCTTCTGCTGCAATGATCCTAAGTTCTGGTCCCTCAAGGTTTGCGTTCCTTGCCCACTTTGTCATCAGGTGAGTGGATTTAGCTTGAAGAATGGCAGTCTTATGTTGTTCAGTTGCCTCATTTCGTGCGACATCATTTCTTCCACCGTGGATCACTAGAAATTCTCTCTTGCAGTACCTGCAGAATGCTTTGACATCAGTGCATCTCTCGATCCAGTCAAATTCTGTTTTCCAAACGTCCTGCCACTTGCACATTCTCTTGCTGCTGGTTTACTGTGATGAAACTGCTGCTCTCTTCATGCTTGAATCTGTACTTACCTGATATGCAACATATTTACCAACACTGTGTTAGTAGGGTTCAGTAACATACTGCTGCACAGCACAAATGAACTGGCTTAATTGGCACACAAAAAACTGGCTCGAAAAACATTGGCACATGAAAGAACTGGCTCGAAAAATATTGGCACATGAAAGAACTGGCTCGAAAAACATTGGTATGCGAAAGAACTGGCTCAAAAAACATTGGCATGCGAAAGAACTGGTTTGAAAAACTTTGGCACATGAAAGAACTGGCTCGAAAAACATTGGCAAATGAAAGAACTGGCTTGAAAAACATTGGCAAACAAAAGAACTGGCTTGAAAAACATTGGCACATGAAAGAACTGGCTCAAAAAACATTGGCATGCGAAAAAACTGGCTTGAAAAACATTGGCATGCGAAAGAACTGGCTTGAAAAACATTGGCACATGAAAGAGCTGGCTCGAAAAACATTGGCATGCGAAAGAACTGGCTTGAAAAACATTGGCATGCGAAAGAACTGGTTTGAAAAACATTGGCACACGAAAAAACTGACTCGAAAAGCATTGGCAAACGAAAGAACTGGCTCGAAAAACATAGGCACAAGAAAGAACTGGCTCAAAAAACATTGGCATGCGAAAAAACTGGCTTGAAAAACATTGGCATGCTCAAGAACTGGCTTGAAAAACATTGGCACATGAAAGAGCTGGCTCGAAAAACATTGGCATGTGAAAGAAATGGCTTGAAAAAACATTGGCACACAAAAGAACTGGCTTGAAAAACATTGGCATGTGAAAGAACTGGCTTGAAAAATTTGGCACACAAAAGAACTGACTTGAAAAACATTGGCATGCAAAATAACCGAGGAATGGAGCAAAAAAGAGTTTACAAACAGTTTGAAAAATGTCAAATAGTAAATGAGGTAATGTAGGGGGCATTTTGGCCATTGAAAACTAGCATTAATACAGCTTGTAGAAAATTAAATGCATTATTTTTACCACTGAACATGCCCACCTCACCCCACCCCTCAAGACAAAAAAAGTTAACCACATTCACTGAACCAAAAAACACTAAAATGAATGAGAATGCACAGTGGATACCATAGACCTGCTTTAGCTTTTGACCACAGCAGTTAAAAGAAATGTACAGCACTAATTTACACAGCGCAATGATCTATTAATGAACATGCCCAACAGCAGCACTGGTCGTAATCGGACTATAATGAAAACAGTACACAAGTATGTTGAAGACATCACTAAAACACAAAATACAAACTTTGCTACTTATAAACGCAAACTACCCTGTAACAATGACATGGTTTAGCACAATCTCAAATACATTGCATTAACTTCTGAGCATCCATCCACAAAAAAAAAATAAACGGGAAAAAAGTCCATAAACATTTTAACTTTTAAAAATACTTCTTGCAAGAGAAGTAACAAACTACAATGTACAGCAGACTCCATGGGCTCCTTTTACCTCAAAACAGCAATTAATCCAGCATAGCAATGCAATAAACAGGCCCAAGTAAAAGCAACACACCCATTTTCACATTACAAGCAAAGCAGTACATTTTAACCTTATTAAAATGCATAATAATTTAAATGCACACATTTACAAGTATAAATGAAAACAATCTTGAAACAGCTTCGGCAAATTGGCAACACGTACCTACTAGAATAATAAATGAATTGCATTAACTGTTAACATTCCCCCTCAAAAGGTAGACTTGTACCACATACACATGGACTTGCAGGAACTAACAGGAAAAATTACCTAAACAGTATATCGTAACTTCCTGAAAACAGCATTAAATTGCACACATTTCCATACAAAAAAGTGCAAACTATGCTTGAACATTTCCTATCTGCAAACAGACAATCCCAGAAAAAGCTATGACAATAGAAATGAGTCACACTAAATTTATATTTCACTGCCCCCCAACAGAAACAACTTCTATACATAGTTCAGCCTTTTAAAAGTAATGCTTCCAAATCATACCCCCAAGAATAATACCAATTACGTATACATTCAGGTTTTATATCTTTAAAAACTACTACTCAAAAATATCAAAATAACCACTGCACAGATTTAAATACTGCGTACTGCACCCACCATCTACCTCTAAACATTAAAAAAATTAAACCACAATATATTCCCATTTTAAACTAGTACTCAAAAGTCTCAAAATAACCACTGCACAGATTTAAATACTGCATACTACATCCCCATCTACCTCTAAACATTAAAAACTTAAATAAAGCACACTATTCCCATTTTAAATAACTAAAGCCACAAAATGCAATTTACTTACCACTATCACAGTTATTCATAGGTTCATAGGTTCATAGGTTCATACTAGGCTATCTGCCCGAGGGCATTTACAAGCCTAGCCCATCGTTTTGTGGCTTACGCCACCCCTTAAGTATGGGGAACTATACCCATTATTTTGCTGTGCCTCTGCCGAGCAGTGACACTGAGGTAATCCCTGGGGTATATTTGCGACCTCCCATCCATTGGTCAAGATTTCTCTTGAACAAGGCCAGCGAGGTGCTCTGCCTCACATATACCGGGATTTTGTTCCACAGCATAGGGAGTCTTTGGGTGATGAATCTATCCCTCCAGCACGTCCTATTAATAGCCGTGTCGAGGTTTAAGTCTCCCGCCCTTGTGGCTCTGGTGGATCTAGATTTTTTGAGGTGAAGCATATTCATCAAATCTGGGTTTGACATGGCCTTGTATGTTAGGCAAAGGTCACCTCTGAGCAAGCGGTGGCGACTGAATAGAGCTGGAGTTCTTTCAGTCGGGCAGCATAGGACAGATTTTGAGACCCTTTATCCTTTTGGTGAGGAACTTTTGTGGTCTCTCCAGCTGCTGCAAGTGTCGGGTCAGATACATTCCGAATTGGGCATTGTACTCAATCATTGGTCTGATGAGTGATGAGTAAAGGGAGACCATGACCTCCCTTGATCTAGATGAGAATCCCTTCATGATAAGGTGGGCAATGTAGAAGGTCTTCCTAACTACTTTAGCTACATGGGTGTCGAATGACAGACTACAATCAACCTGGGTCCCCAAGTCCCTGATAACTTCTTCTGTGCTCAGTGGATTGCCACCTATTTGGTAGCTAGGGGTAACCTTGTTTTTCCCGAAGGGTATGACTATGCATTTTTTGGCATTTAACTTTAGGCCATGGCTCTGGCACCAGTTATCCGTTTCTGTGAGACCCTTCTGAAGGATATCTGTGTCAGATGTGTTTTCTACTATGGCTCCCAGTTTGCAGTCATCTGCAAACTTTGTCAGCCATAACCCTCCTGTGTTTGCTTGTACTTGGAAAAGTAGATGCCAAACAAGAGTGGGCCCAGGACTGAGCCCTGTGGGACCCCACTTGTGACAGGCTTTGAGTCTGACATGGCGCCAGCAACTCTGACCCTGTGGGTTCTGTCACTCAGCCAGTTTGCAACCCATCTTGTGATGTATGGGTTAACATTTAAGCTGCTGAGTTTTTCAATGATACCCGAGTGAGGTATTGTATCAAGGCCTTCGCCAGATCCAGGTAGGCTGTATGGACTGCCTTTCCCTCATCAATGGCTTTGGTGACTGTTTCAAAAGTCAACCAAGTTTAAAAGGCATGATCTGCCTTTGACAAAGCCAAACTGGGTTGGATCCAAGGTCTGCAAATTCCCTATGTCTTTATTTATGAGGTCCATTATGATCCTCTCCATGGCTTTGCAGATAAGGCTTGTCAAGCTAATAGGCGGTAATTTCCAGGGTCGGTGGAAGCACCGCCTTTGTGAAGTGGGACCACAGTTGCAGTGCGCCACTCCTGGGTACATATCCAGAGGTAAGACTTTGATTAAATAGCTGTCCTAGTTGTGGGTTTAATTCCTCATTGAGTTCGTGGAGCACACAGCCGGGGACACCGTCGGGTCCCATGGATGCTGTGTTTTTGCTTTGGAGAGAGCAGTTTTAACTTGGGCGTTGGAAATGTTTGGGGGCTGCAATCGTTTGGTATAGATATCTCTCCTTTTGGGGAGGGGAGAAGTTTGCACTGAACCTGTCAGCCAGTATGTTGGCAATGTCTGTAGGATCAGTAATCTTCACATCATTTTGACTAGTTCTGAGCATATCTGGGAGTTTCCTCCCAGGTTTCTAACATAGCTAAAGAATGCCTTATGATTGTCTTTTGAGTCTTTAGCTATTTTTCTCTCAAAATTTGCTTTGGATGATTTTATGAGAGCTCTTAGTTTTTTACTTATAGTGATCAAGGGTGTCTTACCTTTTAAGGATTTTGCTCTATCTTGTAGTAGCTTTCTCCTTTTATTGTAGAGTTTGTTTATGGCTGGGGTCCACCAGAGTGGACGCTTGCCTTTGGTACAGAGAGTCTTTGTTTTGCTTGGGATTGCCTTATCCATGCAGTCCTGCAGGTGCTGGTAGAAGGCATTTGTGAGTGATTCAGCGGCTTGAGTACTGTTTTCCGCCGGCTCGGGGGCCTTAAAGGAGACCACACTAGTCTTTAGAAGTGTGAAGTCGGCTTTCGAGAAGTTTTTTACTGTGGTCTTTTTTATTTCAGGTGGGGTGGGATGAGGACCTCCAGCGAGATTAGTTTGTGATCTGATCTCACCAGTGAGGGGTATACTTCCGGTGTTGAACATTGTGCTCCCATGTTCGTGATGATGAGATCAAGTATGTTATCTCCTCTTGTGGGGATGGTGACTAGTTGTTCCATGGCATTTGAGTTTATGAATTCCAGGAACTTTTGGGCTAGGGTGTTTGGGCTGGAGTAGTGTTCCCAGTCTATATTAGGGTAATTGAAGTCACCTAGTATGATGGTGTTTGGTGATACATTTATCCCCTCTAGTGTTTTCAGGAAGGCCATGTGAGGTTCCTGAGTTTGTGAGGGTGGCCTGTAACATGCTACAATTTGCAGAGCAGTCTTGCCTATGGTTAATTGCACCTGGATGGTCTCCGATGCATCGTGCGTTGCCACCAGTCTTGAGGTGTGGGTGTCCTTGATGAATATGGATACCCCCCCTCCTTTCTTGGTATTGTCCGGATTTTGGGGCCGGAACGCATGATATGAGGTAAAACCTGATAGTGCTGGGGTGCTCTCAGGAGCCTTGAACCAGGTTTCTGTCACAGCACAGACATCGATGTTCTCCATATTGAGAAGGGCCTCGAGTGCGTGCATTTTGAGATTTAGACTCTGGGCTAACTTGCTTCCTTCCTGATAGAATGGCTAGTTGGTTGTTCAAGCAGTGGCTGGGCTGGCTGGCTCTCTTGCTGGCTTCTTTCCTGGCTGGCTGGGCTGGCTGGCAGGTAGGCTCCCTTGCTGGCTTCTTTCCTGGCTGGCACACAGGCTCCCTTGCTGGCTTCTTTCCTGGCTGGGCTGGCTGGCAGGCAGGCTCCCTTGCTGGCTTCTTTCCTGGCTGGCAGGCAGGCTCCCTTGCTGGCTTCTTTCCAGGCTGGCTGGGCTGGTTGGCAGGCAGACTCCCTTGCTGGCTTCTTTCCTGGCTGGCTTCAATCCTGGCTGGCTGGGCTGGCTGGAGATAGAATCAGATCTCAATCGCAGCTGCTATAGAGCTTAGTGCTCTACAGCTGCGACCTTTATGGGGCTCTTCTGAGCAAGTTCCCGCCCCCTTCAACCCCTGCAGCCAATTACTGTGCTGCATTACCACCCGGACCTAGCAGGGAATCCCTCTAACTGCAGGTCCGGGTGGTGACGTAGCCGCATTGCTGTGGAAAAACCAGAAGTATTTTCGGCTTTTCCACGGCAATTAAATTATTCGCGTTTTGCGATCGCGAAAGGGGGAAAACCGGGACTTTTAAGTCCCACACTTGGTGACTGCGGGAAGCGGGATGAGAGACCTCAACCCGTGAGTGCCCCGCTGACAACGGGACAGGTGGCAACAGTATGCCCTTCTGACCTGCTTCTTATCCTACAACACAGTAATGTGGTTGAGACGAAGTACAAAGTGACAAACCAAGTGAGACACCCAGGACATGCAGTGGTTTTGACGGTATACTTACAAATGCAGGAAAAAGGATAACTTTATTTAATCTCTGTTTTACATACTGTATAATAAAAGCTGTGGTAACTAATTAAAGATAACATAAAAAGCATGAAGCCTGTGTTACAAATATTCACAGTGACACTGTATAATCTGCATGGCTTGTCACTCAGACCTGTCAATCATCCCTGCGCGAAAATCCCGGTGGGGTAATGTTCTAATACAAAGCCTTCTGAATAAGCAACCATAGCCGGCCTTAGGCACAGGCCAACTAGGCAGCCGCCTAGGGCACTGCTCTAGCAGGGGCACTTTTCCTGTATTTATTTGAATAGGTAGACCAGGATGGGGATACTGGGTAGTGTGGGGGGGTGCCGTGGAGTCCTTTTGCCTAGGGCACCAGCTGACCTAAGGCCGCTCCTGTAAGCAACACTGTAAAAATCATAGTTAAATGTTGACTTGTGAGTTTTATCTGCTAAGTTATACCCACAGTTGCCTTTTACAGTAGGACTGTAAACGTTGTTAGCAGGCATTGTGTTGTTTAATAATTTACAGAACAGGTGCACCAAGGGGTGGATGTACACCAAGGAACATACTATAGCGTATCATTTAATTTTAAGATGGCAACGTTTCGCTTATCAAAATTTCACAATGCATTTTCAGGAGGTGTACCCCTACCGTTTCAGCAGAAGGAGATCATGTTTTTCAGCTTCAAATGTGTAAATAAAAATAAAAGGATGCAGGCATGTGAGAAAGAACCATCGCAAGAGAAAAATAACTACTCGGAGGCTCGTTGTCTATGTTTGTAGTAGTATCAATGGCCCGACCAAAGGCTTTTAATGTATTTGATTAAACCGTCCTTATTTTCCTGTTAAGGAAACGGGTGGTAATGTGCATATTTCTTCAAAAATTTCTAATATTACAAACTATAGGAGGTTCTGCTCACATATACCACTACTGAAGGATAAACATACCAACTAAAAGCTTCAAAAATGACTCGAAAAGATCATACCACGATTCTCACCACTCTTCGGTCTACGTAACCTCATCAGGCATCACTTGCTCAGTAGTATTGTATTTGGTGGGAATGGGGGGGGGGGGATGCTTGCCCATGGCTCCAAAGAAAAAAGCATTTATGTCAATAATACTTTATAAGTGTAGCTCACACTGTATTTCATTGTAGAAGTAACAGACAGTAGTTTTCCATTACACCACAAGGTAGAGCAATTTTCAGGAATATAAAAGACAATTTCGAAAGTGAAAGAGAGGACTGAGAGACAAGCTGAAGGAGGGAAGACTGAAACAGGTAGCTGAAGGGAAAAAGGGCCTTGTAGCATGACTGGATTTTCTTTCCTAGCGCTTTGGGACAGGGAAGTGAAGTAGCAGATTGTGTCTGTCTTTTGCTAAAATCCTGGATGATGGTATTTTGTAGAATCAGGAGAGAAGTCTGAAACCAGTAGTTCCACACCTGCATATGATTCAGCAAGAAAAGGAGTTCCTTTGGGCCTAGTACAGATAAGCCATAGATGACTACCAGAGTTCTGGCAGGTGCTTTTTCTACTTTACTCATCAGAGGAACCATGGTGCCTTGTCACTAGGATATTCTCGACGGACTGGTGAGAGGCTCTGGCTGTCATTTTATATTTGTATAAGATTGTGGATCCCACCCCCCAAATGCTTTGTGGATTACAAATAACTGGGACCCATATGAGCTCCAACTTGGGCCCCATCATGCCGGCAGCAAGACTGTAAGTAGTCACTGACCAGTGAACAGGGTATAATAGAGTGTTTCATAGTTGGTCTGCTTAGAATTAATAAAGGGGGTTGAGGGTGTTAGTACTGCTCAATGGCATTACCTTTTCTCATATTTGTATTGTTGCATTATAAATCTTCATTGTTCAATGACATTGCATTTTGCTCGTGTTAGGACTGCCGCCTTCAAGACTTTTGCTGCTAAATGACATTGGATTTTCTCATATCTGTTTTGTTGTATTATAACTCTTTTATTGCTTAATGACATTGCATTTTTTCCCGTGTCAATATTGCTGCATTATAAAGCTTTACTGCTCATTGATATTGCCTTCTTTGTGCATGTTTGAATGTCAAGACATTTTTCTATTGAGTTCTGGGGAAGAGGGTGAACGTATGTTTTCATTGCATGAATATCTCACCTTGCCTTATTGCTATCTGGTGCACTGTTTAAATAATTTGTTTGTGGTTGTGCTATTGCCTTTTAAACTAGATTTGTCACCTAGAATAAAATCTGTCATTCTTGTCACCTTGGTGTGTTGGGCCTATAGGGGTGTCACCAGAGTCAGGTAGGAAGGAACCCATATCTACTTCAGCTACACCTGCAGGTGCACTACATTTGGGGGGCTCGTCTGGGATTTCCTGTACTGCCTTGAACTCCACCCTATTCCCCTGTACATGTGGAAAGCAAATCCGGCAGAAACATGAACCCATAAGTAGCTGTTAAGTGGTGCAAACAGCACAATGGTCAGTCAGAGCATTGTTTAGTTCTGGTGTTGCCAGGGGTCACATGGGCTGATATGCAAATACATCAAGTTGCAGGATCCTTGCCAGTTGTGGGTCATGAATTTCTGTTGGACAGCACTGTGGACCCTACCGAACAGAGCACATTGGCCTTATTAGAATGGAAAAGTCCTTTAGTGTATGAGCACATACCTTCGAATGTACAAATTTCAGGTGAGAGTGCAGTCCGTGTGGTAATCCCTGGGAAGTGCACTACCTCAGCAACAGAGAAAATACCTGTGGAAGCTATCCAAGTAGGTCAGAACCTTACACCAGAAGCTGCAGTTTCACTGCCCATAAATACTATAAGGCCTGAAGTTTTGAATGCTTTGGGAAGTATTGTAGAAAAATGCTTTAAGCCTACACAGCCATTCACTGGGAAGTATTGTAGAAAAATGCTTTAAGCCTACACAGCCATTCAGTGGGTTTGGCTACCCAAATTGCGTGTCTTTTCTGGCAAATAACCCACACCTCAGGGAGAGGAAGATTTTGAATCCTGGATGGATCAGGCTTCATAAACCCTAAAGGAGTGGGATATTCCAGAATCTCAGAAGAAGCAGCCGATAGCTGAAAGTCTAAAGGGATTAGCTGCGGATACCATATGCAACCTAAGGATGGGTAAACAAGATTGCACGGCCAAGGACTATTTAGGAGTACTGCAGGATGTGTTTGGAAGGACAGAGAGGGCTGCTGACCTACTGTATCAGTTTGAACATACGTACCAAGAAGTTGGTGAGAAACTATCTGATTACATTAAGCGATTAGATAAAATCCTCCACCAGATCATCCTAAAGAAGGGGTGGATCTGAAAGTAGCTGACCAAGTATGGATCAGACAAATTTTACAGGGAGCTCAAGCTATGGACCCCATTGTGTGGAAAATGAGGATGAGAAATAGGGAAGCGACTCTAGCATTCTCAGTTGGGTAAAGAGGTGAGAGAAGAGGAGGCCCTGTTGGAAGCCAAATCTCAGTGTTCAACAGCAACTAAAACAGTGAGTGAATACCAGCAGGAGCCTATAGTCATGCTCACTACTCAAACAGGAGTCATGGCTCAGAGTGTCTGCAATGTAGAGGTGTCACAGTTACAGATGCAGGTGTCTTCCCTGACTGACGCCATAGCTCATGTCACTAAGACAGTTGCAGAATTGCAGAAAGCCGTGGTAACTTTAGCTGGAGGGAGGAATATATCAGCTAGAACCTCCACAAAAGGACTCAGGGAAGAACCAAATCAGCAAATGCTCAGAGTTCCTACTGGATGTTGTTTTCACTGTGGAGATGCAGGGCATATAAAGCGACAGTGTCCTAATGCCGAGAACTTGAAAAGAGTTAACAAGCTATTATTGGCTAGTGGAACTCAGGGAAAGTTCAAAGGGCCTCAGTGAAGGAGCCAGCTGAGTGCCCAGTTACAAAGAGCTCCATAAAATCTAACATCAAGAGACAGCATCCTGGATCTCCTTCCCACACTAACCCTTGTAATAGGGGAGAGAAACTACCTACTATGCGCACTTCTAGCTCATCTGAGGTGAACAACTGAATTGGAAAGCCATCTCAGCATCTGAGACCGCAAAGCATTGATAGCAAGAGTCTTATCCGTTAAAATGGTGAGGTCAACCTATGGTACCTCAACCACATGCTGATTGCCATACAGCTGAACAACACCAGAAACAGAAACTACCTGAAGGCCTACTGGGACCGTTCCCTGTCATGTCAGTAAAAATAGAAGGAGTGTATAGTAAAGCACTGCTGTATATTGGTGCACAAATCACCATCCTGTACAGAGACTTCTACCAAAAACACTTGAAGCATTTGCCACTTTAAAAGTTAGAAGATTTGGAGATTTGGGGGCTAAGTGACATGAAGTTCCCTTATGATGGTTATGTTTCACTCAAATTAGAATTTTCCACTTCAGTTGTTGGGTCAACAGACATTTTTGAAACACTCGCTGTTGTGTGCCCCAAGCCAAAAGGAAAGGATTCAGCATTTATTTTAGTGGGGACAAATATTGACCTCATCAGAAGAATGCTAATGCCTCAGTTGACCCAGGAACACCCAACACTACATCCTCTCCTGAGACCAGTTTTCTGTGCCCTTCAAAGGGAGAAGGATAGTAAGAAAGATAAAATTGGTCTTGTGTGGATCCTGTCTGGGAAGGAGCATATAATTCATCCTGGTCAGATCACCTGCTTGAGAGTCAAAGTGAGGATGTGTGAACAAACAGTTTTCTCTAATCTCATGATGGAAATGGATCCAGAAAGTGACTTGCCACCGGGGCTGGAACTAGTCCCAGAAGTTTGGCCTGTGGACAAGTTAAAGCATCCTTACGACACTTTTCCTGTGGGGTTGAAAAATAAAGGAAGTACTCCCATTGTCCTGTGTTCACAAGTGCATTTCAGAAATGTTTATACTGCCACTCCCTTACCTGCTTCTGTGTTGACAAGGAATGAGAGCAGAGCCAATGAGCTGAAGCTGGAAGGTATTGAGATAGGAGGTAGTCTCTTGCCCCCTGAGTGGCTAACCAGAGTTAAAGAGCTACTAATGAAAAAGAAAAATTGTTTTTCTACTAGTGAACTAGATGTGGGCTGTGCAAAAAGTGCAGAACACCAAATAAGAGTAAAAGAGGACTGTTCCTTCAGGGAACATTCCAGAAGAGAAGCCCCAGGAGACCTGGAGGACTTAAGAAAACATTTGGAAGAACTAAAAGCTACAGGGATAATTCGAGAGTCAAGAAGTCCATATGCCTCTCCCATTGTCGTCGTCAGGAAAAAGAATGGCTCAGTTTGCATGTGTGTTGACTATCGTACTCTGAATCAGCGAACCATTCCAGACCAGTACACAACTCCCCGGATTAAAGATGCTCTAAATTGCCTGGTGGGCAGTAAGTGGTTCAGTCTGCTAGACTTAAGGAGTGGATACTATCAAATCCCTATGCACCCAAAAGAGAAGACTGCCTTCATCACCCCTTTGGGATTTTTTGAGTTTGATCACCTACCTGAAGATTTATCAAATGCACCGGCAACTTTCCTGAGAATCATGGAAAGAACAGTTGGGGACATGCATCTCCTGGAAGTATTAGTCTACCTGGATGACATCATTGTTTTTGGAAAGACCCTAGAGGAGCATGAAGAAAGACTGATGAAGGTATTGGACAGGATTGAGAAGGAAGGCCTGAAGTTGTCATTGGACAAATGCAAGTTCTTCCAACCTTCAGTGACCTATGTGGGACATGTAGTGTCTGCAAATGGAATATCCACAGATCCTAGCAAAGTTGAAGTGGTGACATCTTGGCCCAGACCTAAAACTATCACAGAGCTGCAATCTTTCCTGGGTTCTGCAGTTACTATAGAAGGTTTGTGGAAGGATTTTCACAGATAGCAAGACCTCTCAACCATTTGCTCCAAAATGATGAGAAAGCAGATGAAACAGATGAAGATATCCTTGTAAAAAAACCTAAGGGACTGAGAGGTTCTAAAGAACTCATTGAGAGTCATTGGTCTCCTTAGTGCGAAGAGTCATTTGAACAGCTTAAGTTTTGCCTCACACATGCCCCTGTGCTGGCATATGCTGACTCAACAAAGCCATACACTTTACATGTGGATGCTAGCAGGGATGGCTTAGGAGGAGTCCTTTACCAGGAGTATGACAAGAAGCTGAGACCTGTGGCTTTTATCAGTCAGAGTTTATCCCCCACAGAAAGAAACTACCCTGCACACAAGTTGGAATTCCTTGCCTTAAAGTGGGAGGTAGTGGACACGCTGCATGACTATCTCTATGGGGCTGAATTTGAAGTGCAGACTGACAACAATCCTCTGATATACATCCATACCTCTCCAAAGCTAGATGCTACTGGCCATAGATGGATGGCAGCTCTATGCCACTATAATCTCATTTTGAAATATCGCCCAGGACACAAAAATGGAGATGCTGATGGTCTGTCCAGAAGACATCTGGGAGATTCACACCCTGACGATGAATGGGTGGAAATTCCAGTGCCAGGGGTGAGAGCTATGTGTCAGATTGCAACCTGCTATCAACACAATGAATGTTGGGCCCAGAAGTTGGATCTGTCTGCAGCAAGCATACCCCAAGCTTACTGTAACCTGATCACTTTGCAGGCTTCATTGCTACCAGCTTTGAGTAACAGTGACCTCAGGAGAGATCAGAGAGAAGACCCGTTAGGTCAGCTGGTGGTAGCTGCTTTAGAGAAGAAATGAGTTAATATGCTTTGCACGAATATTCATCCCCTAGCAAGACTTTTAGCCAAAGAATGGGACAGACTCCAGATACAGAATGGACTAGTGTATAGGAGATCTCCAAGTGCACTCGGCAGTAAAAAATGGCAATTGTTGCTTCCTCAGACGTATAGAGAAGTAGTTCTCCAGTCATTGCATGATGCACATGGTCATCTTGGTTATGACAGAACTATGGGTCTGATATGAGACAGGTTCTACTGACCATGCATGAAGAAAGATGTTGATGATTATTGATGTACTTGTCTTTGTTGCATTCAGAGAAAGACTCTGCCAACCAGAGCTGCCTCACTGGGTCAAATGGAAAGTAGTGGACCCACGGAACTGGTCTGTATAGATTTTCTGTGCATTGAACCAGATGAAGGCAGGGTCAGTAATGTGCTGGTGGTGACAGACCACTATACCAGGTATGCTCAAGCATTTCCCACTCGCGATCAGAAAGCTATTACATTGGCAAAACTACTAGTTGAAAAGTTCTTTTTACACTATGGCCTGCCAAAAAGGATACACTCTGATCAAGGATGTGATTTTGAGAGCAAACTTGTCCATGAACTACTCACTCTGTTGGGAGTCCTAAAAATCTGCACCACTCCTTATCATCCTCAAGGGGCTCCTCAGCCTGAGCATTTCAATAGAACTTTAGTAGACATGTTGGGAACTATCTGCTGAGAAGAAGAGTCAGTGGAGTAGACATGTAGCCACAATGATGCATGCTTACAACAGTACTAAAAATGATGCTACAGGATTCTCGCCTTACTTTTTAATGTTTGGGAGAGAAGCTCGTCTTCCTGTTGACGTCACCTTTGGAGTCACAGCTGATGATACACCAGTGTGATCTCAGGGCAATTATGTGGAGAGACTCAAGAAGAACCTCAAACAAGCTTATGAGGTTGCTGAAAAATCAACAGGACAAAGACATCAGCAAAACAAGGCTCACTATGACAAAAAAGTAAAGATGCATGACTTGCAGCCAGGGGACAGAGTTCTTTTGAGAAAGTTGGGACTACAAGGAAAGCATAAACTAGCTGATCACTGGGGATCTGAGATTTTCATAATTTGTTCTCAGCTACCTAATATCCCTGTCTACCATGTTTGCCCTGAGGGGAAAGAAGGACCCATTAAAACCTGGCACCGAAACAACAACTCCTTTGGCAAAATCAGCGAGATTCAATAATCTGGAACCCAGAATGGCTCAGCGGAAGCCTAACTCAAGGTGATCCAGAAGGCTAAGGTGGAGAGGAACTATCCTCTCCAATATTCAAGAGCCTATGCTTCCTCCTGCTGAAGGAGAGAAGGACAGTGAAGATGACTGGGGTTCCAGTGGGCTTTTTTATGAGGATGTTCTCAATGTAAATGCACCGGAATTCATTCCTTGTCATTTTGAGAAGCCCAGACCTAACAATAGACTATGTAATGTTTCTGTGCCTCTTGCAGAACCTGATACTAATGGAGGCCCTGCTATGCAAACATCAGAAAATAGTGCTGAGGACAGTCATATCATTATGGAAAACAAAAGTGAAGTTATACAAGAGGAGATCTTAGAAGAAGGCAATATGCCTACTGAAGAACTGGACATTGAATGTGATGTGAGTGACAAACCTTCTGAGCAAAATTCCTTAGCTGTCTCTTCTGAACCAAAACTGCAGAGACTGATTCGGCCCCCACAGAGACTTACCTATAACAGTTTGGGATGTAGTACACAGGAACCTGTGACCACAGCTCATCAGAGGGTCTGTGCTCATAATCCTTATGCCTTCTACTTCAGTGGTGACACTCCATCCCAAGTTAAGCATAAGGCTGATTACCATTGGTGGAATGTACTTTTTGAATGCAAAAATATTGTTCGGTTGATGGTGTATTAGTGTTTGTAAATATTTTCTTCTAATTTACCTTTGACTTGGGGGGACCCAAGATTTTCAAGTGGGGGGAGAGTGTAGTTCACACTATATTTCATTGTAGAAGTAATAGACTGTAGTTTTCCATTACACCACGAGGTGGAGCACTTTTCAGGAATATAAAAGACAATTTCGTAAGTGAAAGAGAGGACTGAGAGACTGGCTGAAGGAGGGAAGACTGAAACAGGTAGCTGAAGGGAAAAAGGGCCTTGCAGCATGACTGGATTTTCTTTCCAAGTGCTTTGGGACAGGGAAGTGAAGTAGCAGATTGTGTCTGTCTTTTGCTGAAATCCTGGATGATGGTATATTGTGGAATCAGGAGAGAAGTCTGAAACCAGTAGTTCATACCTGCATATGATTCAGCAGGAAAAGGAGTTCCTTTGGGCCTAGTACAGAGAAGCCATAGATGATTACAAGAGTTCTGGCAGGTGATTTTTCTACTTTTCTCATTAGAGGAACCACAGTGCCTGGTCACTAGAATATTCTTGATGGAGTGGTAAGAGGCTCTGGCTGTTATTTTATATTTTTATAAGATTGTAGATTCCCACCCCCTCCCAAATGCTTTGTGGATTACAAATAACTGGGATCCATATGAGCTCCAACTTGGGCCCCATCATGCCAGCAGCAAGACTGTAAGTAGTCATTGGCCAGTGAACAGGGTATAATAGTGTGCTTCATAGTTGGTCTGCTTAGAATTGATAAAAGGGGTTGAGGGTGTTAGTGCTGCTCAATGACATTGCATTTTCTCATATTTGTATTGTTGCATTATAAATCTTCATTGTTCAATGACATTGCATTTTCTCATATTTGTATTGTTGCATTATAAATTTTCATTGTTCAATGACATTGCATTTTGCTTGTGATAGAACTGCTGCCTTAAAGACTTTTGCTGCTAAATGACATTGCATTTTCTCATATCTGTATTGTTGTATTATAACTCTTTTATTGCTTAATGACATTTAATTTTACCCGTGTTTATATTGCTGCATTATAAAGCTTTACTGCTAATTGATATTGCCTTCTTTGTGCATGTTTGAATGTCAAGACCTTTTTCTACTGAGTTCTGGCGAAGAGGGTGAACGTATGTTTTCATTGCATGCATATCTCACCTTGCCTTATTGCTAACTGATGCACTGTTGAAATAATTTGTTTGTGGTTGTGCTATTGCCTTTTAAATTAGATGTGTCACCTAGAATGAAATCTGTCATTCTTGCCACCTTGGTGTGTTGGGCCTATAGGGGTGTCACCAGAGTAAGGTAGGAAGGAACCCATATCTACTTCAGCAACACCTGCGGGTGCGCTACATAAATTTCATTAGGGAACATTTTCTTTGTGCGTTTTCCATCTGGTGAGCATGAACTGAAATCCTTAATTTGTTGCTGTTTCTTAAACAAAAAATCAATAACTATCAACTTGGCGGTGATAGCTCTGAGGTGAAGTTTTAACACATTGTAAGATTTAATTTGTATTTATACTCATTTTTATGTAAATGCCTACTTTTTTATTTCAAGAGGTAGAGTGGTCTTCAAATTCTTCATAACTGATAGTAAATTAGCTTCCACAGATGATCATAACCACTGTACCTATTCAATTCATCTGCACCTCTCCAGGATAGACCTCCCTTAGTCTCTTAGTCTGCTCGCAAACTATTGCCCTTTAAATTAAAAAAGAAAAGAAAAGAAATTTCACAGCTAGTATAAATAACATCTGTAGAAAAGTAGCCTTCTGTATAATTTAAATTGTATTTTACTCATGAGGGTGCATAAAAGAATGCTTCCAACAAAAGTATTGTATTCATTACGTATCTGTTGTTTGCTATCCATTCAGTAATTCCTAAATGCTTGTTACCTTATAGGTTCATAGGTAGGTACTAGGCTATCTGCCTGAAGGCATTTATAAGCCTAGCCGGAATGTGTTGGCTTTCGCTGCCCCCTTAGATTAGTTCCCTGTGTCTGTGTCCAGCAGAGCCATTGAAGTGATCCCTGGGGTAAACTTTCTGTTTCCCATCCACTTGTCAAGGCTTCTCTTGAAGAGGGTTAGTGAGGAGCTCTGCCTAATGTAGACTGGAATCTTGTTCCAGAGCATGGGAAGTCTCTGGGACAGGAATCTATCCCTCCAGCACATCCTATTTATTGTTGTAGTGAGGTTTAGATCCCTGGAGCGTGTAGCTCGAGGGGATATGATTTTCTTTAGGTGGAGAATGTCCATCAATTCTGGGTTGGACATGGCCTTGTATGTCAGGCAGAGATCACCTCTGAGTAGGTGGTATGCAACCGAGTACAGCTGGAGTTTCTTCAGTCAAGCTGCATAAGGCATCTGCTTGAGGCCAGTGATCCTCTTGGTGAGGTACCTCTGTGGTCTTCCCAGTTGTTGCAGGTGTCTTGTAAGGTACATCCCAAATGGGGCAATGTACTCTATGATGGGTCTGATGAGTGATGCGTAGAGGGGCCCAATGACCTCTTTCGATCTGGATACAAACCCTTTTGTGATTAGGTGGGCCACATAGAAGGATTTTCTAACCACTTTGGCAATGTGATTATCAAAGGAGAGGTTACTATCTTCTTGGGTCCCCAGATCCCTTATTACGTTTTCCACATTTAGGGGGCTACCACCTATGTGGTAGTTTGTGAGTACTTTGTTTTTTCCAAAGGGGATGACTATGCACTTTTTGGCATTTAGCTTGAGGCCATGGTTTTGACACCAGGTATCTATCTCAGTGAGACCCTTTTGGAGGATGTCTGTGTCAGCCGGAGAGTTAATTATAGCCCCTAGTTTGCTGTCATCTGCAAACTTAGTCAGCCATAGTCCTCCTGTGCTTGCCTGTACCTCTGAGAAGTATATGCCGAACAGGAGGGTTCCTAGGACTGAGCCCTGGGGAATGCCACTTGTAACCGGTTTAGAGTCAGACTTAGCTCCTACAACTCTTACCATGTAGGTTCTGTCCATGAGCCAGTTGGCAACCCATCTCAGGATGTAGGGGTTTATGTTCAGTCTGGTGAGCTTGTCTATAATACTTGAGTGGGGAATGGTGTTGAAGGCCTTTGCGAGGTCTAGGTAGGCTGTGTGGACCATCTTTCCCTCGTCTATAGCTTTGGTAACTGTCTCAAAGAAGTCCACCAGGTTTAGGAGGCATGATCTGCCCTTAACAAAGCCGAACTGGGTAGGGTCCAGTGTTTAGAGGTTTCCAATGTCTCTGTTAATGAGATCCATGATGATGCACTCCATAGCTTTGCAGACCAAGCTAGTCAGGCTTATAGGGCGATAGTTCCCGGGGTCTGTTGTGGCTCCACCTTTGTGGAGCTGAATAACCATTGCTGTGCACCACTCTGTGGGCACGTAGCCTGCGGAGAGACTGAGTTTAAACAGAGTGTTTAGGTGAGAGGTTAGTTCATCTTTGAGCTCATGTAGGATGCAGCCTGGGACACCATCCAGTCCTATTGATGCTATGTTTTTGGCTTTGGAGAGGGCTGTTTTAACCTGAGTGTCTGTGATTTCAGGGGCACTACATTCTTCTGGTATAGTTATAGGCCCTTTTGAGGGTGAGAGGGGGGTCATGTTTGCACTGAACCTGTCTGCCAGGATGTTGGCTATATCGGTCGGTTCAGTGTATTTTGTGCCATTCTGTACTAACTCCGAGCAGATCTGAGAATTGCCACTTAGATTCTTGACATAGCTAAATAATGCCTTGTGGTTATCTTTGTAGTCCATGGCAATTTTTCTTTCGAAGTTAGACTTGGACGATTTTATGAGGGAATGTAGTTTCTTGCTGATACTGATCAGGGATGTCTTCCCTTCTTGGGATTTTACTCTTTTCTGTACTAGTTTCTTCCTTCTATTGTATAGCTTGTTTATGGCAGGGGTCCACCAGACTGGTTTCCTTTTCATGGAGGAGTGAATCTTGGTTTTGTTTGGGATAGCATGATCCATGCATCCTTGTAGGTGCCCATAGAGTGCATTAGTAAAGGAATTTGCAGCTTGGACAGCATTATCCTTTAGCATGGGGGCTTTGAAACTTCCCACCTTGGTCTTAAGTAACGTGAAGTTTGCTTTTGAAAAGTTTTTCACGGTGGTTTCTTTGACCAGAGGTGGTGGTGGAACGTGGATATCCAGAGTGATTAGTTTATGGTCAGCTCTAACCAGTGAGGGGTTGACCTCCAGTGTGGAACACCAGTCACCCATGTTGGTGATGACCAGGTCCAATATGTTGTCACCTCTGGTGGAGGTGTTGACCAATTGATCCAGGGCATTTGAGTTTATAAATTCTAGGAAATGTTGGGCAAGGAAGTTTGTACTTGAGTAGTTCTCCCAGTTAATGTTTAGGCAATTTAAATCACTCAATATCAGGGTGTTTGGTAGGACCTTTATGTTTCCCAGTGTTTCCAGGAATGTGGAGTGGGGGTCCTGGGACATGGTGGGTGATCTGTAGAAAACTATAATTTGAATAGCAGTTTTGCCCGTTGTTAGTTGCACGTGGATGATCTCTGAAGCATCGTGCTGTGCCACTAACCTTGAGGTGTGGGTATCCTTGATGAATATGAATACTCCCCCGCATTTTGTATTTCTGTCCGGGTTTTGTGGCCAAAATGTATGGTATGAGTTGTAGCCTGGTAGTGCAGCTGTGCTCTCTGGAGCCTTACACCAGGTTTCTGTTACTGCACATATATCAATTTTCTCCATACTGAGGAGTGCCTCGAGTGCGTGCATTATGAGGTTTAGACTTCTGGCATTGAGTAGCATTACCCTCAGTTTTTTTTACTTGTGTTATTTACGGTGGTGAGTTTGTCTTTTGAGCCTTGCCTAAAAAAGGCACTATGGAGGTGGCAAGAGCCTTGGCCAGTATTCAAAAGCCTAAGGGTAACAGGTGCAAGCCATCTCTAGCGAAGCAGCATGGCTTGTTGAGCATGTCATCCCAGGCTGACAGACACTGGATCCCCTTTGAATGACACCAGAAGCTTAGCCAATTGCTGAAATTGAAAATGTTTTCTCTATACCGTGGTATCATTCTTGGTGAGGGCAGGATGCTACTCAGGCTCAGGGTCATACCGGCCTGGGCTACGTGATCAGAGAGCTCCTCCATGTCTCTTTTCATGTAGTCCAGGGAGGTACGGCTCAGGCCATTCACACCAACATGGACAATGACAGAGTCATATTTGTACTTGTTCTGGAGTGACCTGAGTGCTTGTGCTATGTGGCGGATCCTGGCACCTGACAGGCAGCTAACAGTAACCTTCTCCTTGTTCAGTCTAGTGAGTGGGACATCAGTGTACCTGACTATAGAGTCACCTATTACTAGTGTGTTGGGTATGTTATTTTGCCTTAAGGATTGTGATTGTGTGGCACACTGATTTTGTGAAGTATGTGTTTCATGGTTTGTGTTGGGGGGTGGAGGTTGCTTGGATGTCTGCTTTGAAGGTCTCTGTTGCTTTTGCAGATTTTTATTTAGAGCCTCCGGGTATGTTTTCGTGTATTTATGTGTGTTTTTTGCCGGTGCTGGTTTCATAGGTCTATGTGAGACTGGTGGTGTGATGCAAGTAATTCCCTTCTCCTCTTGACTGCCTGGTCCAGTCTTGGGTTGAGAGAGCTTAGCCTCCAGTTTGGTTGTATAATTGCATCTCTCGCATGTATTAGTGTTTGGTGGAAGGAGGAGAGGGTTGTCTGTGTACATGAGGCAATTGTAACATTCCCTCAAAATGCCCAGATTCACCAGTTGGACCGGAGAGTACACATGAAACTGCCCTTTGGACATGCCTGGATAGGTACAGTGAACTCTTTTACTGATTGGCTGGTAAGGTCGAATAGAGAGCCTTGTCCTTCTCTACAGTATCGGGGGTCTAGAGCTAAGGTTTATTAGTGCTTGCTAAGTGGCTATGAGTTTTGAGCAATTGCTGTGATGAGAAGTGAATTGTTTGCGTGCTTACATTAAAGTTTGTCTAATTCCAAAGGAAAAATTAAAGAGCAGACTTCGTGGAGCCGGGTATAGTTATACCTTAGCTAACCGGCTCGCAAAACTGCGCAAATGCGGGTTTTATAGCAGGGAAATGAAAGAGATAGAAATTAGCCTAAAATGGCCAATAAACTACTAATTTCTGGGCTGAAACTACTACTCAGGGGAGAGATAGCCTGCTCAAAGCTCCCTCTCTCACAGTGAAAAGAGAAACTTCCTTCTATCCAAGTAAGGTATGGGCAAACACAGAAACTTGTAACACAGCCCTGAATTCAGCACTAACCTGAAAACTAGACTATACTAGCTTAGAAAGGCAGGAAAACAAGTATTTTTTTCAGAAAATAAAGCAGATACAATAAAAAAAAAAAACACTTTAAATGCACAGAAATGGCTATCACACTTGAGTGTGTAGTCTACAACAGTTAAACAGGTGATTTAAACACAAAAACAACTTTGTTAAAGTGCAGGGAGTAAAATAAGTACAATATGTAGCTGAAACAAGCTTTTTAAATCACAGAAACTCTAGAAAATCGGTGTTTTGGGTGGAATTAGCTAAAGGCAGCAAGAAAATGCAGAAAAATGATACTTAATCACTCCAAAGTCTCTCTTTTGTCTTCCTGCTGCTGTAGATCTCTGCAGGGCACCAGGCAGGAGCTTGCTGAGCTGTATGTTTTGTCTGTAGCTGCTACTCCTGTATCATTTTTGCATGTTTGTTAGACTCTTGTCTGTACTGGAGCTGTTCTCCCTGGGCCTCTGCTGAAAAAGGACCTCTGTCCAGTCGGACTTTCCTGGTAAACAAATGTAAAATAAATAAATAAATGAAATTCAGAAATGTTACTATTTAAGAGAAATAGAGAGGGGCATACTTCTCAACCTTTGACCATTTAATATTAAAATCATACCACTGGTAATTAAAATTATATCAGAGGGGCAGGAAAGGGAGGACTTTATTTTTCACACTAGAAGGTCTTTATGTACCAGACAGGGGCTGGCGTTGATATTTTGTGAGCCTCCAGCAGGTGTAAAGTTGGGGGTCCCTGGACCCTTCCAGTCTAAGTATCACTCTGTTACTGCCACCCCTTCTAAGCAACCTTTTAGTGCATGCTACATAGTTTTATGAGGATTATGCACAGACAGAATTGTAGCTACAGTGCTTTTAAAATGTGTCTGATCTATATATCACACTCTGTCGGGTGGTATATTATAACAACCTATACACAGGTCTGACCTTAAGTAACATGGCAACCTAGGCAAAAGGATCCATGGCACCACCCCACTCAGAGTCCGATCATGGTGAAATAAACCCTAGACAGGGAAATGGTTCCAACCTCCCTATGCCAGTGTCCCATCACTTGGCTATTTCTCCCTGTTGCCATAAACACTGTTGAAACCTGTCAGTGGGTACGTGCTATTTTCTTCGTTACTTTTACAATGATGACAGATATTTGAAATGAATTTAAAACTTTTATTTCAAATTTTATAGCACAAACACTGATAGCCATTTGCTGAACAAAACAATACAGTCTCACAATGAAAACAGACCTAGTATGAACAGTAGCAAACTCCTCTGCCCTTGAAACTCGCATTAATTGAAGCTGCATTGAAATCCACATTCAAAGAAAATGCATCTGGCCAGTGGCAGATTAAGTTCACCTTTGGGCTGTTTTCAAACCAAAGGCCCCTTCCACACATTTTAGAGCCATGCATACATGCATGTGTTCTTTGATTCCCCATCCTGATTGCATTAAGTTATATTCCTTGTATAATACAGCACCACTTGTTAGACTCTGTTTTAAATTTGTAGTTTTGAACATTTTTTCCCAGTGAGCAATGAAACAAAATGTGTGAACCAATAATGACAAAACTACCCATTTTAGAACATTTCAACCATAAAGGGCCACCCAGATATTTGTCATTACAATCTACCAAGTAACAGTCAGTATGCAGAATCTCTACTGAAGTAAAAGTCATCTGAATCATTCCACTTTAAAGAGATTTGTAACTAATGAATAGGTTGAGGTTGCTGCTGGCAAACAACTACACATTTCCATGTTTCATCTACAAATTCAGTGCCTACTGTCCTTGCAAAATAAATTGCCATGTTACATTAAAAAATGGTAAGCTGGTAATATTGCAATAGGAAATGGCTAACAAACCAACAACAGGTTCATACTTACTAGGCATCTCATCCAAAGGAGGACATATTCGGGAGTGCAGTATACTTATCCCCTCTTAAAGGGCACCACAGTATCAGCAATCCATCTACATGGTGTGGGATCCAGATGGAGACATAAGTCAGCAAGCAAAGGAGAGTAGTATGGCTGGAATTTAATTCATCCGCAAGTCTTGGTGAGTACCTTCACGAGATGGACCCTGTTTCTCACAAAATCTCACCAACACAACACTGATATATATACACTGTATTTTATATAGCATATATCATGGACAGAAGTAGGCAAAAAAATAAAAAAAAGATAGATGGGTGCACAAGACAAAAGATAAAAAAGTGTCCAATCCTGGAAGGCGCACTGGAGCCAGGACTAGAAAAAATTACAGTGTAGATTCCTCAAGACATGGAAATATTCCTACAGTGGGGCTAGGCCAGGCCCAGGAGCAGGCTGGCCCCCTGTTGTAGTGGGACGTAGTAGCCCACAAAAATTACAAAAACTGATAAGCCAAAAAAGAGGCATAAAGATGATAGAGTGGACTATTGAGGATAAGAAAAATTATGCATTGTTACTATTATGCAAGAAGCCCAGAATTTTCAGACAGAAGATATGCAAAAAGATTAAGAGAGAAATTAGAGAAAAGAAAAATGCTTCCACAAAAAAAAAAAAAAAAACTGTCAGAAGCTTCAGATAAAAAAAATGTGTTCATTAGTGCAACAGATTTATGAAAAACATTATATAGACCAAGAAATCTTTGGCTATTTGGAAAAAGAAGAGACTGAGGAAATTCGAAAATATAAAGAACAAAATGTAGAGATTTTTGAATGGTATATAAAAGAAATATGGACATAGGAAAGGAGAAAACCAAATTAATCAATACAAAAAGGGCAGCCCAAAGATATTTGAAGAGAAATATAACCAAAGGCATCCAGATATGGAAAATGTCACAATACAAATAAATAAGATCACAAAGAGGGAACATAGAATAGGAGATTAGTAAAGTAGAAGTTAAAAACATAGAAGCTGAAGTTATGCAATACCTGCAAAGTGAAGGATTTAGTGTAGAAAGTCTAACACAAGTTATATCAGCATGATGGAACAACAAGTTCCCCTACTAATGAGAAACAGAAGGAGAAGGTGACATCTGAAGAAGAAATATGGACATGGAAATGGAATAGAGATTTAATATGCTGCAATATTTACGCAAGGGAGAAAGTAAAACTAGCCAATACAAAAAGAGCAGCACCAAATATATTTGAAGAGCAAAACAGGCAAAGGCATCTGGACATGGAACATTTTACAATACAAAAAATAAGGAAACAAAGAAGAAAAGTAGAAAAGAGGGTTAATAATGGAGACGTTAAAGAAATAGAAATTAAGGTTATGATTACCTGCAAAGCAAATGATTTAGTGTAGAAAATCTAACTGATAACATCACAGCAGGATAGAGCAATGGATTCCCAAATTAAGGAGAAACCAGTGGAATTGGAGACATCTGATTAGTTACCATATGAAGATACTTTGGAGCCTTCCAAAGGAAGCCAGTACAAACATTCAGTTAGAGTTGCACAGCAAGGGAAGGAACAGGAAACTGTGGTAACTCTGACACAGTCAATGTTGTGGTGTGATAGGCCAGTGAGTTCCCATATGGAAGAGCAATGGATGACACAGGATGAAACTGAAGAGAATGTGGCACAGGAAGATGCTCTTTCTATAGAATGCCTGCAGGAAATGGAGAACAAAGAAGGTGCCCTCAGTTTAGAAGAAAATGATCCAAGAGAAGAGATGGACATATTAAAATCAATGAAAGAATAAACTACAGAAAGTCAATAAAACCCAAAAAGTTAGAAGTTTGATAAAACAAATACAGTAATTAGGACTGTTCATAGAGATTCATGTGATATAACAGAATTAAATAGGCTATTTTATTGTGCAGCTTAATTAATAACATATAAAGTTTTACTACAAAACACAGGGTAGTAAGGGAAAGGAAAGGGAGAAATTTTTTCTTTGTGGGGAGGGGGTTGGCATAATGGTTAAGGTGTTCACCTTACAGACACAAAGTGCAGGGTTCAATTCTCACATGGGGTAATTGGCTAGGCTTAAAATGACCCACAGGAGCAGTTAGCCTAGCACTAATTTATGAACCTATGAACCTAAATCAAATGCCATCATGGAAGTATCGATTAAAGAAAACTATAAATCAATTAAGACAAGAAGTGTCTCTGTTAGAAGAGTATAGAAGAGAAAACAGATCAACAAAAACACTCAGAAAGATAGATGTGATAAAAGCAATTGGCAGTATCAGAACAGATCAGGATCAATCATGCACGATCGCAAAATAATAAACTAAAAAAAAAATCAGCACAGGCAGAAAAACTTAGAAGTTATGCAGATAAATATAAAGGAAAAGTACAAAATGAGCAATTTTTTCATGCCCCAAAAAAGTGCCATAGAGAACTGGGAAAATGAATTGAAATACCACCCCAAAAAAGAAGAAATAGATACATTTTGGGGAAATATCTATGAAGATCCTGTGGAACATAACAAAGATGCTAAATGGATAGAAGACGTAGAAGAAAGAATAAGAAGTTCAAATGTACAGGATATGCAATGGGATGAAGTAATGGCTAGAGAGATCAAAAAAGAGTTAAGAAAAGCTCCTCATTGGAAAACCACAGGCCCAAATGCAGTAGCTAACCTCTGGCTAAAAATTAACATTTTTATCTGAATATTTAGCCATGAGTAAGAACTATTAATATGAGCGCCCGATCAGACACCAGCCTGGATAACAACAGGAAAAACAATACTCCTACTTAAGAGCAAACCTGTAAGCTATCCTAAAAACTAAAGACCAATAACTTGCCTTCCAAACAATGTATAAACTATACAACGGAACAGTTATTTAGAAGAAAACTCAATCATAGCAATAGAACAAAAGGGTAACATAAGAAAGTCATATGGAACAAAGGATCATTTGTTGATAAATTAATAAACAAAAGAAATGGAAAAAGTGCCCAAATGTAGACAAATAACCAAAAAATAAGGCACTGGAGGGTTCACCAGGTAGCAAACCAACTTTAATGAGCACACAAAACAGCAAATAATGCCTCAAACTGGACTACAGCATTTTCATCAGCAATTTCATAATAAATTTAAAAAAATGCATAAATTAAAAAATGCGTAATGCTTTAATTTATGTTTTTATATTTGTATTGTATGGATCAGTTCTATTTAGATAGAATCTGCATGCATTTTTTAAGCATTTTAGTTTGTTAATATGTCTTTAATTGTGGATTGGTTGTTTAATTGAGCTATTAAGGACTATATATAAAGGACTTATTTTGTTGGTATGCTCATCTGATGAAGTTGCTGACGAAAATGCTGTAATTCAGTTCAAGGTGTTATTTGTTGTTTTGTGTGTTCATTAAAGTTGGTTTGCTACCTGGTGAACCCTCCAGTGCCTTATTTTTTGTAGATAAATTAAGTCATAATGGACAACTGTAAAAGGGGAAGAATCTAAGTATGGCATGGATAGACTACAAAAAAGCATTTGACAACATCCCACATTCATGGATAAAAGATCGGTTACTAATATAAAAGATACACCCTACACTGATCGATTGCATTACAGTGACCATGAAACTGTGTTAAACCACTTTGCAGTTAAGCCATGATAAAGGACAAATTATTATTCCAGGGATAAAAATTCAAAGGGAGATATTCCAGGATGACTATCTGTCACCACTGCTCTTTTATCTTGCACTTAACCCATTAAGCTGTCTACTTAACAAATTACAAAATTACAGATTACAACAGAAAACAGGAAGGATGCTTCATGCTCTTCAAATGATTTATAAAAGTCAATGTATACCTAGACTATCTATATATTCCCCATTCTGAAGGAGGTATGGGCCTCCTCAAAACTGATTGCATGTACAGATCTGTAATTGTGGGACTGCAAACATATCTGCTGACCGCACAAGACCCAAATATAATGAAAGTTTTAAAACATGAGGAGAGTAAGTCTAAGATAACTTCCCCGCTTAGTTTAGCAGAAGCATATAAGTGTCAAGCGGGAATGGAAATCAAACCAGAAGTAGATAAAATCAGGCAGCAACTGAATGTGCCAAAAAACAAAAGAGAGAATATTTGTTTATTTTACATTTGTTGACCAGGATAGTCCGACTGGATACATGTCCATTTTCAGCGGAGGCCCGGGAGAAAACCTCCAAAGGCATACATATACAATCAGTACAATGTCATGTCGAACAGGAGTAATCATAACATAATACAAATATAACACATTTTACAGTCTAGTTAAATTTATGGAAATATGCCACTTATTCTAGTACATTTAAATTTGTATAGTCTAACAATCTTCTAAACTGGCTTAACAAAGATATTTGAGTAGCACTTACAGACATAGGATAGATACAACAGTATGCATAAAGACTTAGTCAGGCTTGGAGCAGGGACATATCCATTGAGACTTGAAATACTCCTTGAGAGCTATTTTGAATTGAGATAGGGTGGTATCCAGAGTAATGTTAGCAGGAAGGGAATTCCAAATTTTGCCAGCAGACTTTGCGAACAGGGAGTCACCAGCTGAGCTGTTGGATATGATGGTTTGCACTAATATTCTGTTAGATGACCGGAGTGATCTGGAGTTGGAGTGGGGGTAGATGATGTTTTTCAGGGCCAGTGTATTATCTGGTTGATTAAGTGCTTTCTGAGCAACAATGAGTAGATTATACTGAATCTGCCTGGGTAGCTCTAGCCATCCGAGATAATTTAGATTTTTACAATGATGGGTTCTATAGGGTAGACCAGTTGCAAATCTAACTATGTTATTATAGCAGCTTGAGAGTTTAGTAAGATCAGATTTATTTAAGTTGGCCAATAAAGGGGAAGCATATTAGAGTGTAGAGAGTAGATGGGAGCGGGCAATGGAGGTCCTAGCATATGGGGTAAGGAATGGCTTTATCCTATAAAGTGAGCCCAGTTTTCGGTTAATGGTTTTGATTGTTTTGTTGACGTGCACATCAAAGTTAATATTGTTGTCTATAATAACTCCTAGTAGTTTTGTATGGGCATTTGGAGAGATAATGTTACTGTTATTAGCCTTAATGGAGAGAGATAACACCGTGGATCTTTGAGTGGGGGTGGAAAATAGGAGCTTTGTTTTATTAGGGCTGAGAATCAGACAGCGAGTGGCAAGCCAGTTCTCTACTAGGTTAAAAGTACTCTGAGTTATTGATAGCAGTTCTGTTTGCGAGGTGGCAGTGCAGATCATCATTGAGTCATCTGCAAATTGAATGCAGATGGCTTCAGAAATTACAGTTTGGAGGTCATTGATAAAAATGGAAAACAGAAGTGGTCCCAAGATAGACCCCTGTGGGACACCTAGAGTGTTGGGTAGGAGGTTTAAGAGTTTGTTCTGCCATAAGACGGATTGTTGTCTATTGTGCAGGTAGGTTTCAAACCATCGGAGAGGGTGATTACCTAGGGACATTGTTGCCAGGATGTTGATGAGATGATGGTGGTTAACCATGTCAAAAGCCTTTGACAGGTCCAAGAAAAGGGCTGAAGATAGCTTGTTGTTGTTCCTGTTATAGTTTATTGCATTAGAGAAGGTGAGGAGAGCTGTGGTGATACTATGATATGGTCTGACGCCATGCTGGGAGTTAGCCAGTAGATTGTTTTGGGTTAGAAAGTTCAGGAGTTGTTTATGGACACATTTTTCCATTATTCTTGCCAGAGGTGATACGATGGCTATGGGTCTATAATTGGATAACTCAGTAGTTACAACCTTTATGGAGGGGTATAACATGAGATATTTTCCAGATAGAGGGGACTGAGGCTTCTGATATGGACAGATTAATTAGAATAGAAACAGGGTATGCTATGGTATCAGCAGCTTTTTGCAAATATTCGGCTGGGAGAAGGTCTGCGGCTAGGGTAGTAGGTTTTAATTTTTTTGAGTAGTGAACGAATGAAAGATGTAGAGACTGGTTGGAAGCTAAAGGAGGGCTGGGAGTGCTATCCAGTGGGTTAGTGGAGTTGAGGGGTATTTGGCTTGCAAGGGCTTGGATGGTTTCAGTAAAGAAATTATTAAAGGTGTTAGCAATATTCTCTGGTAGTTTATCGGTAGAGGGTGAAGGAGGTGGAGTGGTGGTTTGACCTGGGTGCAGTAATTTATTTATCCCTGCCCAGAATTTTTGGGGGTTATTTTGGTTCCCTTGTTATTTTTTTTATCTAATAGAATAGCTTGTTTTGTCTCATTTCTTAGTTGTCTAAATTTGGTTTGATTTATGGGGTCTTTTGTAGCATGCCATGTTGCCCATGCCTTATTTCTGAGTATGTTTTTTGTTTTAGTTTCTTTAGAGAGCCACATAGCAGCTTTGTTTTTACCCTTGTGGAACAAGCAAGAACATGAGCATCGAGGATGGTGAGGAATTTATTGTTAAAGTGGGAGACAGATTCATCTAGGGGCAGGTGCTTTAGGGCAGTCCAGTTGCATGCCTTAAGTTTATCCTGAAACTTGCTGGGATTGAAGCTCTTACTATTTCTTATTGTTCTGTAGATGGGCTGCTGGGAGTAATTAGATTTGTGTTTGCAGATAAAGGTAAGAAAGTGGTCGCTGAGGTCATTGGGGATGGCCCCCGAAGAATTCATTTGGGGGTGGCTATTGATTAGTATCCAATCTAGTATACTATCTTTTTGGTTAAGTTATCCTATCCTGGTTGGGGTGGATATAACCTGTGTGAATCCATACAGGTTTACATGGGTGGTAGGAGATTGAGAGGAACAAGTGTTCCAGTCGATGTTAAGGTCTCCTAGTACTATGGTTTCATGTGGATAGTTACTAGCTAACCATTGTAGGATGTTTTCTAGGGAATTGGTATTATTCCGTGGTGGAATATACACACAGACTATATTTATGTTTTTGTTTTTGTTAATTTGGAGCTTGGTAGCGATTATTTCTACCTTATTGACCTGGGGTGGTTGACTGGGGTCTTAGGTGACATTTAGTGTAGATTTGAAGAGTACAGCTACCCCTCCTCCCTTCCTGGTGGAGCAATCAAGTCTAAGTATATTATACCCTGGTGGTAGTATTTCATTATCTAAGGTTGATGGTTTCAGCCAGGTTTCAGTTAGGCATAGAATATCAGGGGAATGGACTTGTAGGAGGGCATGCAGATTGTTATTTAAGCTACGTATATTTAGTTGACAGATCAGGAGGGAGTTGGGGGCTTTATTATTTGATAGTGATAAAACTGGGTTAGTTGTAGTGGAAGTTCTAGTATCTAAGGTAGCAGGACCAGGGTTTGGATGAACGTCTCCTTCCATTGCTAGGTTATTGCGTATAATTGCTATAACTTTCAGGATTTTGTTTATAGATTTTTGATAGCATTTAGATTTTGAGCTGATGTATCTGGGTCTAATAGGCAGATAGTGTTTTATGGTTAAGGAGTTGGTAATAGTTGTAACTAGTGGGTAGCCTGTGTTATTAGATACATCAGGCCTAGTTTGAGATTTTGGGTGGTGAAATCATAGGTAGGACTGATTTTCATAAATGGAGAGGAAATATAGAAATAGCATGAGGGATAGCAGAGAGAGTAGTGACATTGCTTTGTATGGTATCATGGATGGAGGCTATATTGGTGTTATAGGACTAGGACCCTCAGGATCTTGAGGTTGGATATTTGCTACTGGGAGAGGGGTGGGGAGCAAGCCCAAGGTCTGGATAGGAAAAGGAGGAGTGGAAATGGGATGAGTTAGGCTGAGTAGGGGATTATTGATTGGTTCAGCTGGAGGGGTAGTGGAATAGTGGCTATAAAGCTAGACACGATGGGGCGGGTGGAAATTGGGGGCAGGAAGGGGTGCGGAGCAAGCCCAAGTGTAGCGAGGGCGAGCGGAGCAGGGCTTAACCTCACACAAGAAACCTGCAAGTAAGTTATTAATCCTGCTTAGGTTTAACAGGATAGGCTCAGAATGAATAAAAGTACTGTATAAATTGTAAGTTAGGGGGTTTCTTTTAACCTTATTTTACTTAACAATTTTTTTTATTTAATTTTGGGGAAATCTCTGTAATTTTCTTCCAATTTTGTAGATAAAATATGGGGGGAGTATAGTTTTAGGGGTTGGTACTATAGATGGGGCTAGGGAATAGTGTTATAGACCCTGGTCAGCAAATGTAAAATGCACAGATAGTTTCAGATGAATAATAATTTTAGCAGGGCTTTTAGCCAGTGGGCAGCTTAGAGCAGGTTTTCTGAGTAATTCAGTAGGGCAGTGTCCTTCTGTTGTAAGCCTTGTAGGACTGCTTGTTTAGGGGGATGGTTCCTGGTGGGAAATATAGTTTAAATTTAATTAGCACAGGTTTAGGGCTCCAACAGTAACACTATGTTCAGAGAAACAAAGCATTTACATTCACAATACAACTGTTTTCCCTGTATTATTCTGTTTAGAAATAAAAATATCGGCTTTCCTGATGTACCTACTGCAATTACATAACAAATGCAGGTACTAGAGTCCTTATGCATATTTATGGAGGAGAGCCTATAGTCTGTTAATTTTAATGTGTGTTTTTACTGTTATAAGTTAATTAAGTCCCTCCAAGCAACAAGCCTCACAATCAGTATGCTGTAGCTCCTAAAATACACAGACCACAGCTTTTGGCCATCCGTAGCATTTTAAACATACTCAGCAGGTTCTCTATGTAATAACATAACACTTAGTGATTTTACTAGTATAAGGTGAAGGACCAGATGAGAAGGCAAGAAATGTGGAAAATGATAAATACAGTTGCAAGTATAGAAAACTTATGGGACAACCTCATGTTGATCAGGATCAAACACAGGAATGGTTGAGGAGAGGTGAATTTAAACCAAAAGACAAAAGGTTAATATTGGCGGCCCAAGATGGTGGACTACATACACATTGGTGTAAAAAGTCAATTGAACATGTGGGAGAAACAGACAAATGTAGGTTTTATAAAACAGAATTGGAAACAGCCATGCATCTTGTTGCTAGATGTGATATACTAATGGCAGAAGGACTGTATACTGAAAGGCATAATATTGTGGCAAGACTGGTACACTGGGGATTGTGCAAATATTATAATATTGAAGTAGCTGAAAAACACTGGAAACATGATCCTCAAAGCATTATAGAAAATGATGAAGTTTATATCACATGGGATCACCCATTACCAACAGTTTAAAAATAAATGTGTGAAAACCAGATATAGTAATCCATGAAAAGAAGACAAAAGTAGCATTGATCATTTAAATTGCTACACCCAGTGACTACAGTGTCTTATGTACAGCAAGACACAAAGTCATAAAATACCAAGATATGCAGGAAGAAACAATGGCAATGTGGAAGAAGGCTACCCAGACAGTTCCACTAGTAGTAAGAGCAACTGGTTTTATAAAAAAGAATTTACAATGATATGTAGATATGTTACCAATGTAGTTAACTCCGTAGGAAGGAGTCATTACTGGGCACATTGTGGGTGCTGCGAAGAGCACTTCTGGCTAACATCAAAAACTGAAACAATGCTAATTTCATGAACTTTAATTATACTTTGACTTAGGAATGGGGTCAATTCCCGTCATGGTATTAGAAACCCAAAAGAATTGGAGAAATTAAAAAAATGTGGTAGTAGAACCAAAAGCCTTCTGTACCAATGGCAGGTATGCTACCTGTTGTGCTACTAACATTACTTTCAAATTTTATAGCACAAACACTGACAGGCAAAACAGTTGGACATTGAAAACAAACTTAGCATCAGCAACAGTAAACTTCTCTTCCCTTGAAACTCACAATTCCTTCAAAATGCATCCATGAAAACTAAGTGAGCAGCATACCTCTCAGCCTCTTAGAATAAGACAGCTGGAAAAAGCCAGAAAGAATGTGGGGGACAAAGGCCCAAAAATAGGGACAGATTTTAAATATTAAATTTATAAACTTAGAATGTTGTTAGAATAAAAGGTTTTGTGTAAGTATGCATTTTCTCAATAATATGAAATCTGAAATTCAAATGTCTGTCATTATTAAGTGATGTTAGTCCTCAAATGATTTGTCAGAAAAAAAAACAAATTTTATGAAGAACAGATCAAAAATATGAGTCAAAAATCAGGCCATTCTATGAAAATCTGGAAAGTTGAGAGAGATGATGAGCAGTCTAGTAATTTGTGTAGATTCAGGCCAGTGTTTCTTGTAACCAAGGTATAGGTTTGAGCCTGAGCAAGTTAATTAACTAATCTGCTATCTGTAATGGATGGATCTATTTAACCTCACACACAGACATGCACCCCCCCCCCAAAGGAGTGGCTCATCTCTCACTGCAGTACAGCAAGTTCTTTGTGTTTAAATCCTGCACGCAAAAGCAGCAGGAAGTTCTTAGTCGGTGCAAAAAAGCAACAGGTTCGAAAATTTAAATCTGTGTCTGTGCATACTAGGAATGCATACATAGACACAAAGTGCCTCCTTAAAGAAGAAATTGCACAGATGCACTGCACCCTTAAAGAAGAAATGTTAGTTTTATTGTTTAATTAAAAGTTGTGGCAGATTCCCAGCCAGGGGCCCTAGGCATATGATTAAGGAAAGAAATTCAGTGTTGCAATTCAACTTGACTTTTCCTTGCATCCTTTCAACACA